>NW_024412376.1:112681055-112705048 GCF_014898765.1 Herpailurus yagouaroundi | reverse complement strand
TGTTATACACCTGAAATTAATGTGACATTTGTGTCAACTATACTCCAAAAAAGCCACCAAAACCTGTGAGGACATGACGAATGAATGCTAGGATAAGGACTACTACCCTCACTGACTTTGCAAATACGTATGCAACTATAACACATTAGAAAAAAGCCTGAAAGAAAATTTTCTCATTTACCTCGGTAATATTGGGGGACGTTGGTTATTAATCAGAACATAACACTCAGTTTTTTAGCAGTATTGAGGGCCAACTAACAGTCAATAACTTACTTCTTAAAGCAGTGTGCTGCGGTGATGAGCCATGTATTACTAATCAAGGTGGCCCCACACTGATGTATGTTATTTCGCTGAAGGGAAGCTTGCCATGGCCAGGCAGCCTTGGCTGCAATGTCTCCAGACATTATTCTGTTGACTATTAATGGAACAACTCGTTTACCACAACCTGTAAGAGATAAAATCACTAAGTTATAAGAAATATCTCCATAGTCTTTGATTCAGAGTACCTAATAGAGTACTAGAATGCAATATTTGCATCTGTCATTATGTAAACATGTACAATATTAACACCTATCCTCTGTGTTTCCTGATATGCTGATGTTTTGCTCATCCCTGCATTTATAGATGTGGGTATATATATTGCCTACTAAAGTTATGTTAAACTACAAAGGGTTGATATATCACAAAGTTATGTTTCCTGAAGACTTACGGTATCAATTATCTAGATATCCTGGGAGCTCCTACTATAATTTTTGCTTCCCAGTTTCAGATGATCCAGCGTGTTACTTTGACACATTTTTACACAGTAAAAAGTACAAGTTTTTATCTGTAGAACTCACCAGACAAGTAATTGCCCATTTGCTGAAACTCCTTCTCCCATACATTTTTCTGTATGACTAGTTCCTAAGGTGTGCATGGGTTAACTATATAATGACCAGTTTCTTACTCTTCAGGGTCAAGAGTTCCATGTTTCCACACAAACATCCCATTCACTATTGGTGGGACTAAATATGTACTCTATTATGTGCGTCAGATCAGAGATTACTTTGCTGCTTAAGTTCCTAAGAATTAAGCCTGTTTAGAACATGGTGCTAATAAGGAAAATATAGTAGATTCAATTCTTGTTCCAACTAATTGGGTATCACAAAAGAAAACTCATTTTACTGATACTGACTACACTCCATTGTGGCCAGTCATTGTAGAAATCTCTACCATTCTGCCATTACTCTAGTTTAGACAACCATTTTTCTCATCTGGAGGGTTGCAACAGCTTCCCAGCTCATCGCCCTGCCTCTAGTCCTGTTCTTCTAATCCATTCTCTATACTGAAATCTGAGTGAGTGACTTCCCACTGCCCTCCAAATGAAATTGAAATGTTTCAGCATCATTCTGGTCCTTGATCACTATTAATCATATCCATTTCCCATGCTCCCCACCCCCCATTCTATGTTCCAGGTACACTGACATTTTTCAATTACAATAAATGACCATGTTCCTGCTTTTCTAATGACATTTTTACATACTGCTCCCCCTGGCAAGGACACTCATCCCACTTGTCACTTGACTCATGGTCTCTCCTGTCTTAGGGATCACTTTCTGACTCTGTGAGACCAGGTTAAGCTGACTCTGTGATTGGCTCTCATAGCACTGTGCACTTTCTCTGTTGTAGCATTTATCACCCTATTTTAACATTTCCTGATTTATTTATATTTTCCCCTACCTTTGAACTCTTAATTTCAGAGGAGGGATCTTGTCTTATTCATAGTGGTATTCACTTTCTGGCACTAGGTAGATGTGAAAAAGATATTTGTTGAACAAATGAATGAATGAATGAATGAATGAATGAATGAATAGATACATATAGTTTGTTTGTAAGACACAGAAACAAATGCATGAATGCTTTTGCTCAAAGTCATCACCACTTTGATTAAATCTTTCAAAATTTAGGCCATAGTGATATGAAGGGAGTGAGTGGAGCTGGTGTCAATCATGAAAATGAACATAATAAGCACATTTTATAGCTCAGTCACGAATAATGGAGTCTATTTCCTCCCCATTTATCACTTTCTCATTATTTCCTTTCTCAAAAGAAAGAACATTTCATAGCATTTTTCAAAATTAGAAAAGCAAGCCCATTTATTCCAAGCCAGAAATAGTTTATTCAAATTGCCCCCAAATTCCTACCATGTGAAATGTTTTTCTTGAACATGATGTAAAGATTGGTTTCAGAGCTAGAAAAAAAAATACTTGTTTATTGTCCAATTGTTATTCTCTTCCAAAGAAAATGTATGACATGGATGGGAAATTATGAGCTAATATTTGAAGATATTTTCTCTTCTGATGTGGAAACTGAACTTTTCTTAATAAGCTAACTAGACTTACATGCTTGGACAGTTAGCTTTCCTGTTGATGAGCTCATTGCTGAAAAACAAAAGAAAACATAGAATGATAATATGATATTCTCTCAGTTGGTCTCAATAACCAGAAATTACCAGAGGATATTGACTACGTATGGATTCTAGACAGTTGAACAAATATTCAGGAGAATGGCTACCCAATAAAACAGGATATGTATACAATTTTTATAGAGATTTGTAGGCAACCTCTAATTAGGTGGATAAATCCTCAAGCAGTGGGTGATTAAGGCACAAACAGTGGATGATTAAAATTCATAAATAGTTTGTGTTAATACAGAACAGTTGTTTTCTAATTGTGCAGGATACAACCTCTTTGGATTTCATTTCCGGGGGGAAGTGAAATGGGGAAAGAGGCAGCAAGTAGACAGGACCTCCAGGCTCAAATCCAGCCTCAGTCAGAACAACTGAGCTGGAATGAAAAAATAAACCACCCAAATAAACTATATTGAATAATACTTCTAAAACACAGTTTCTAAAGTATCAAAATGATTTTTTTTCTGAAGAATAAACTTGTGTATTCTTACCCAACATCTGCTAAGTATTAGTAAAAACCAATTATTGGAGAGAATATAAAGTTAAATTCTGTCAATTTCCAACAGTTAGGATTCTGACAAAGGAAACATGAGTATTTAAATTGAAATCAGTGGAAGGTTATATGAAAACTGTGATGATTTTCAAGGTAAAAAGGCTTATGAGCAGAATGAGGATAAAGTATTTTATTTATTTCAACCAGTGAACATACCTAATTTTTACCAAAGAATTTTACTTTTCATGTGTAGGAGAGAAATAAACATTAACACCTTAGACATGAGAGTGACCCTCTAACATACTTTGAGTTGAGAGTAATCTAGTAATTAGGGCTCTGCACGCTGTAAGTAACATCAGAGGAACTGGAGCACACATGAACCAAATGTGAACAGTGAGCTGCTCTTTCATAACTATGGTGTTTTCAATGCAAAGAAGTTGATTTTAGCTTTGCTTTGACACATTGCATCCCATAAAGGACCCACACCACATAGTTTTGTTTTTTCCTGAAAACAAAACAAAACAAAACACAGATTCTTGACAAATGACAGATAATCTTGGGCTGCAGGGTTATTTCTAGACTTGGTTTAGAATTTTGGCAGTTTTCCATTCATTGGGAATCCCCCAGATTGAGTGTTCCTAGAGAGCAATGATTTTGCCTGTAAAAATTGCCTTGAGGATAATACTGAGCTTTTCACTAAATGGGTTTTCCTACATGCTAGTAAACACTGATCCTTTTACATTTGGAAATTTTGAAACCATGAAGGTTCTGGCTTATTCTACTACTAATCACATGCATTGTGTACAAAGCACATGTACAACTTACTAGCTTTCTAAGTGGTAATGGCCTATTTGTTGCATATGTTCTACTTTCTTATATATCCTCATGCTATTTCTATGGTTGTAGGAAGAACAAACATTATTAGTGCAATTTTACTGTTGAGAGAATGGAGGTGAAGTCATGGGCCAATTACTTGGGTGGTCTTGCAGTGACTCAGTGGGATCAAAATAGGTTCTCAATCAGCACACCCTGCCTTTTAATAATTTCTTAGTCATTAAAATAAACTATAGCACACAAACTGACCCTGTGAAAAAACAAAAGGTAGGCAACTGATAACCATTTCATGCTTCATTTCTGGTTTCAGATAGCTCAGGCTTTTAAATTTCTGCCAAATTAACTGGTTATTGGAAATTATAATTGTAACACATCATATAATTTATCAGAATTGCCACTATTTCACAACATTGATTCATTTGTTTCCCCACCTAACAAAGAAGGTGGATTAAGCCCTTCCCTCCTGGGTTGGGAGAGGTCCCAGGCTTTATTCCCGGAGTAGCTGACTCTTTGTCACTTCAGCAGACTCCTGCCCATCCCATTCCCTCATATTTTCACTTCCTGGTCAGGTTTCCTCTTGAAGAGTCAGCCAGACCCTTACAAGGGCAGGGCATCCTGTTTCACCTCTGATATTAATCACTTCCTTTGTGCTTCTCTTAAGTCTGGTGTCCATTGTAATTTGTAGGGGAAATCTGCACTTGTCTGCCAGAAGTAGGTGCTTGTGGAGGCAGCTTAATGTACAAGGGTGAACAGGTTTCTGTCTGGCTGGACTCCTCAGAGCCTTTAATATGCTAACGTAAGAGATGAATATCATAGACAAAATTTCTAAGATGTGTTTGACCACAGAACCCTTTTTATATAGAGTCTCTCAAGAAATTAGAGATCTAGACTTGAATCTTATTTTAATTATTAGAGTCCTTACTTTTTTATCTTTTATATCTATAAAAGATAAATTTGCCTATTTCATAAGAATATAGAAATTAGATGCTGCACGTGAAGGGCATAGAGAAGGCCTTGATAAAGACTGATTTTCCTGTTCAGAGAAGTGATAATGGTATAGTATAATGGTTCTAATGATTTTTTTCTAGCTCAGTGATTTTTAAAGCATCACTTAGAAGATGGCTTTAGTGGCTACAAAGTTGGTTTACCATATTCCCAAATGCCCATAGGAAAAAACAGAAACTTCATAACTTGACTATATACAGAAACTATCCATATTTTTAAAAGGCAACAAATGACCTTGTGTTTTAGGAAGGTCCCACTTAGAAAAGTAGTTGTTGCTAAATGGTTGGTATTTTCACTTGCTTAGTCATGAAGGCAGTGGCTGAGTCAGATTAATTCTCTGTTAGTGGTAAGGTCTCCTTATTTTATGATAAGTACCAGTCAATACCTATAGGATAAACCACTTGACAACTAACTTCAGACATGTTTTCAACAGAGAAAAATAAAACCTTGAAATGTCATATATATATGTATATATATATATATATATATTTTTTTTTTTAACAAGTTGACTGCCCTCTGGGCAGCTCTTTTTTTTTTTTTTTAATTTTTTTAATGTTTATTTATTTTTGGGACAGAGAGAGACAGAGCATGAACGGGGGAGGGGCAGAGAGAGAGGGAGACACAGAATTGGAAGCAGGCTCCAGGCTCTGAGCCATCAGCCCAGAGCCCGACGCGGGGCTGGAACTCACGGACCGCGAGATCGTGACCTGAGCTGAAGTCAGACGCTTAACCGACTGAGCCACCAGGCGCCCCAAAATGTCATATTTTTAACTTGAATTTTTTTTCCATCTAAACTCTATTATTTGGAAAGGAAGTAATGGCAAGTAAGGTTAAGATTAGACATAAAATTGACCTAATAGAAAACTTCACATCCCATAGAAGGTGCACCTACTTACCATTAACTTGAACTGAGGAGGCATTTATTGACAAGGCTCTTGTGGTCCTTATCTTCTGATTTAAGATGCTATGGATTTTCTCCTTTATCATGGCTCTTTGCTCAGGAGAGGGGAACTGGAATATCATAATGATATCTACTTTCACACCATCTTCCTCTGGCCTACAACATACAAGAGAAGGGTATTTATTCCAAGAATACATTGGATATCATACTCTTTCCTATACTTAATGCTCCTAAATTATATCTTAATTGCTGCAAATGTCAAGGACTAATCCTCTCACATTGACATTCATCTGTATGTCACTCTCTGACCCAAGGTCATTTCATATGTTGTCTCTTCGAGTTTCCATTATGTTTTTTGTAAATTTCCCCCATTAATTTGAAGGCTTGTTATAGCAGTTGGGTAAGACTCAGATATCAAAAAATATTTTCTCAGAATCATAACGTCTGAGAATTGGAAGAAACTTTGGTGGTCTCTTTGGCCAATCGCTCATGTATCTGATACCTAAACCACCTTTACAGCATTTGTGATAAGTGGCCCTCTAATCCCAGTACAGTAATTAAACTGATGGGAAATTTACTTCCCTCAAGAGGCTATTTCTCTTTGGTCAGCTCTGATTTTAAGAGAATTCTTCATTTTGAGTTGAAATATGTCTTCCTATATCTTCCATTACATTAAGCTTAGGTCTAGTTGGGACATATATAGAACCTTAATTTTCTCTTCCACATAAAGTATTTGAAGACAACAGCATTCTTGGTTTTGAGTCTACCCTAGATTACACATGTCCAGTTATTTGAACTTTCTTCATATGAACCAGTTCAAGTCCCTTTACCTATAGTATTCAGTTTTTCCTCTTAAATTAGGAAAGCCAAACAATTAAAGGTCTTTAAAAAATTGAAATCTATGTATTGATCTGTTATATCTCTTATTTTTACACCTAAAAAGACCCAAGCTCTGAAAAGCACTATAGGCCTTATTGTCCCAAATCTTTTGACTAAAAAAAGAGGAAATCATATTGATTTTGAGGCTTTTTATATATTGTGGTCCATTTAGGTTCTAGAATGTGAAGATATAATAACCAGAATTTTATGTCCAATTGTCAAATGTATTCCCTCTTGAATCAAAGGGAAGACCTTGTTTACAAGGTGGAGTTTCTCTGGACACACACAAAAACTTACATAATGATAATGACTATAAATTCAAAGGAGTTTGTTCACAAGACTGTAATAATATTGCTAGAATGGTATGGCAAATCAGAATTTGAAAATAGAGGATGTGAACTCTAGAAAATTTCAACAAATATGTGCTTTTTATCTCCTAAATATTATACAATTTATACAATTAATATTATAAAATTCTTCTGGAGTTCACTGGCTATTTAGTAAAGGTATAAGGAACGTGGAATAAGTCTTCCAATAAGGCATTAGTCTATTGGTGATAAAAGTGATTATTTCTTAATATAAATCTCTTTGAATATATACATTTTTAAGAAGATGAGTCATACAGGTCCATAGATTTGTATTTATTATGTGTGTGTTCTGCTACATGATTTCCAAATAACACAATTGAAACCTCTGAGCTATTTCAGCAATTGATATGAACTTCCCCCTTCTACCATAACAAACAGAAAACTTATTAAAACAGGAACCTCTTTTTGTTTGGGCATGCCTCCTGTTACTGGGACTTTGTTACAAGTAAAACTTATGATCCCATTATGTAGCCAACTTGGCCTTCTTATTTTTGAAATGACATGTCTGAAAGAAAGAACTTGGTGTATGCAGTGACATGCTGCTGGGTTTTCCCAAGGCCACAGGTTCTGTTAGTCCCAGACCTTATAATCAGCTGATGGGGTTTAAATCCTTGTTCTGTCACTTGGGGAACTTTGAATGTATCACTTAACCTCCCTGCATCTTAGTTTTTACATTTTAAAAATGGTGGCCAGCAGTATATCTCCAAACCACTATAGAGATGCTATTCATGAGAAATCCTAGGCAAGAGCCAAGCTCACAGAGGCAACAATATGTGAAGAATTCCCATCTCCTTTGCCCTATGTCCCTCCAGGCTGTGACTCCACCTTTGCCCAAATATACATACGTCAGTCTCACTACTTGGTTCTTGATATAATGCTTGTTCAAGGCCGAATCTATAAATATCTCATCCACCTGTTATTACAAGACAGAAACTCTGTGTTAATATTTTTTAGTAAGGATATCCCCCTGACTAAATGCTAAAACAATAAAAAGAAGTTTTAACATGAGTAATATTATTTAAACCAGTGGTTCTTAACTCTCACAGTGCAGCAGAATCATTGGCATTTTTTTCCTTAAAATTATAGATGCTGGAGCCCTTATCTCAGAGTCTTGGTTATAATTGATCTGGAGGGAATCTAGGCATTCGTATTTTTAAAAATCTCCCCAGGTGATTCTAATGTGCTGACATAGATATCCAGAATAGAAGATATCTTCCTAAAATTATATAGAAGGTAAAGTAAAAGATATAGAGCCAAGGTGGGACATCCAGGGAAACCTTGAGAGATGGTGGAAAGAACCTTGGTTGAGTACTGGATTTGAAGCCTATCCTGCCGCTCATGAACTGGGCAACCTTGTAAGTGACCGAACCCAACCTGAGCCTCAGTTTCCAAACTGAGATATTGATATACTGCTCATAGGGTTATAAAGATTAAACACACACAAAAAATGCTATGTATATTTTGGCAATGAAGTTCTGGTGGTTCCCTAGACCCCATCCTGGTGTTTCAGGTCTCAGATTTCTTCGTAGGTCTTTGGTGGAAAGTATAAAGAGGCATTAGGGATATGGGAGAGCCAACGATTTTTTAATTGTTTTTGATTGTGGGCCCTAGGGTAAATCAGAGAGGAATAAAGAGTAAGATGGTGTTGAAGATTTAGATTAGAGTTTTATCACTCATTTCATATCACGAAGGAAGAAGAAGATAAGCCTTATTGCACAGAATTCTAATTGCCTGATCTGACATCATGTGGCTGTGGCTTAGCACACCTGGATACTGGATTGCAATATCTCCTGATGACCACTTGGTGGCGACAGTGTCATCTAAATTTGAGCATTCCATTTCACATTTGATGAATGTGATGAGCCAAATGTGTAAAAGCAATGTCCCAAATCCCTAAGGCGCAAGAAGACCAACTCAATACACAAATATAAATGGAAAAATAAATGGAAATAAATGGAATAAATGGAAAAAATAAATGGAATAAATGGAAAGCTGTTTCAGAGATCAAGGAACAAGTCATGACTTCCTTAGCACTGTCAGGCATTCCCAAGTGCTTAACTGGGAAACAAAATACTCCTAATCGCATTTAACCCTTACAATAATGGTATGGAATAAAAATTATTTTGATTCTTAGTTTATTTGAAGAGGAAGCTGACACTTGAAGACATTATATAAATTTCCCTGGCATCAGGTGGATAATAAACTGGGACTTAAGTTTAGATCTTCTGCTTGTGATTTCATCTCTTCTTATCAATCACACAGCCTCCTTGATAAATATGATGTACATGTTGCTTCAGGTTCTTTCACAGAACCCATAACAATAAGTTATAAAATAAACAGTTGGTTGATTGAAAGTATAACATTTATCAAGCTATAATTGGTAATATTTATAAACCTGAAGATCAAAGGTAGTATTTAGAAAATAAAAAAAAAAATGCCAGTATCCAAAATATACATTTATTTGTATTTACATAAGAAAAGCTTAAATGGACTGAGGAAATGTGCAGTTCATATGCTCGAAATGGAACTGTTTAAATTTAATTTCTTTTTTTGTTACACAACACATAGCTAGTCTTTTACTCAGTATCTGGGGGGAGATCCAAAAGCAAAAAAAAGGTAAAAACAAAACAAAACAACAACAACAAAAACAGGGAGAGGAGTGTCAAGTAGTAAAAGGAAGAAAAGCAAATAGCAGTTGCGTATTTATAGAAGTTTGATTTGTAATTATCCTCTGAAATTCCACCCACAATTGTTCTGCTGGCTGTTCATAACTTGTTGGTGAAGATATTGGATTAAGTTTTTGGCTTTAGATGACATCATTCATCTGGCCACATGCCTGCTGAGAAGAATATCTGCACCCAGCATCAATTCCATCTTTGGTTTAAGTGACTTTAGTAATCATAGAAATAAAGAAGTTTTCTTCTTTCTAATACAAATTCAAAACCCTGCCCCTATAAAGCCTCTTTGATTAGCCTGTGAGCCCCAGGATCTTCAAGTGATCCTGGTAGCCTGAGGAAAACACTCTGAGAAATACTAGGGCATAAGGACTGGCTAAATGGGTTTCTACCAAAAAGGGATTTTCAGCAAGGGAAAATCAGGGAAAACATGAACATAAACTTTATTGCTGAGTGGATTTTACGTATGAACTAGCTTTCTTAGACCCTAAAATAATGATTAATCTTTCCTAGAAGATAAGGCTTGCCTTATAAGAAACATTCTGCCAATAACTTGGCATTCTAAATTTGTAGAAGTTTCAAAGGACGATTTTTTTTTTAACTGCGTGCCAGTTTGTTATAAATTTATTATTCACAGAAGCTAATAGAGATACTGATTAATAAATTTATCCCACCTCCTTTCTGGGGGCATTGGCAGAGTCTGATAGTTGGGATTAGTCTCTTAATTTAACAGAGAGCCTCCCCCTTTCAGGCTAGTACCTCGTTATGCTTGATGATTTTGTAATGCTGGAAGTTGCACTGAGATTAAGTTCTAAAAGGGCAACTGAAGGTTAGTTGGGTGTTTAATAAAAGAGTGAGGGAGAGGCTGTTAACTCCAACACACAGCCTCGCCCAACCATTCAGCTCTCATTCCGGAAAGAACCCTGTTTACACATGTCGCCAGCCTTTCACTGTCAGATGCTCCCCAACTGGGCTCCTCTCAGCAGTCTTGGTAGTTACATAGGAGGTGTTTCAGGGTTGACACTGTAAACTTAAGATAGATATGCCACTGAAGATTGGCCAATGGAATATAAAAGCAGTTTCTTCCACTGTCACAGCAGATGAGCCCTGAAAATTAAAGGACTCACCAATGTGCCATGAAGAAAACTTCAGATCCTGTTGCTTTTTCCTAATTACAATAAGATTAGCACACAAAGAACAGTATAAGAGATGCTTTAGAAAAACAACACTTGTTTTGCCTTAAATAAGTCCTAATTGAGATTGCCTTCCTACAAGAGCTGAACTCTAAGTACAAAGAGTAAAGCACAATTCATTTGGGCCTCTGGTTACAGAGTCAGATATTCAAGGACTTCCCCTTCTGCCCATTTTCCATCCTGTCCAGTCTTCAACCATGTGTACCTGTCAGCCCTGGCCCTTGTTTCCTTTATACTTGCCCTTCTCAGGCTATTCCTTGAAACTATAGCACCCTCCCCCATTCTGCTGGCTCTGCTTTTCTGAATCGTATCTCTCCTTCAATGTCTATTTCAGATAATACCTTCTTTGTGGTTATTCCTTGAAGCTTCTTTGTGGTTATTCCTTAATCTTTCCTCTTTCTGTTGTGATTTTTCTAATCCATCTTATACTTACTACTATTCCCTTAATATAGTTATTTATGCAAACATATTATCTCCTTTATTCAACTGCAAACCCTTTATGTTAAGTGTGGTGATTGATCTTTTCTTGTTCCATACTATGTATAAATGTAGCATGTTTTTGTTGAATGAATGCATGAAAAAAAGTGAGAATTTATCAGAAAGCCTTGCCATTACCAGGAAACTTGCAAGAGTTTTTAATGAGCTTTTCATCAGATTTAGATCAATGCTTCTGGAGAAAAAAGCAAATTGACTATGAATTACTGATGGGAAGTCTTTTGCCTTATGGACATTTTCAGGTAATTTCATTGCTTGTGGAAAGCCCCTCCCAGGTGAGACTACAATAGATATTATAGTAGGAATAGTCATCACTGTTGTGGATCACCTATGCAGCAAGCACAAAGTCCACTGTATTTATGAGCTCCTTTGCTTTTTTCCTCAACCCTCTGAGGTGAATACTATTATTATCTGCATTACAGAGATGAGGAAGTGACTTGCCCAAGGTGAAAAAGTAATGAGCCAATTGACCTTGGGATGAGCACACAAGTGTGTTTTTAGTAAAAGCCTCTATTGGGGCATTTGGGCAGCTCAGTCGATTAAGCATCTAACTTTGGCTGAGGTCATGATCTTGTGGTTCGTGGGTTGAAGCCCCTTTTTGGGGTGTGTGCTAACAATGTGGAGCCTGCTTGGGATTCTCTCTCTCCCTTTCTCTCTCTCTCTGCTGTCCCGCCACTTGCACACACTCTCTTTCTCTCTCTCAAACTAAATAAGTAAACTTAAAATAAATAAATAAATAAATAAATAAATAAATAAATAAATAAATAAATAAAACAAACTCCTACTCACTGATGTGTAGCAGGCAGCATGTAAGAGATCAAGAAACTGTTATATCCCCCTCCAAAGGCAGTCTGTTTTCTTTGTCCTTTAAAATTAGGACTATAATCTTTATAGTTCTTATTGCAATTTTTAAAAGTTCTATCTATTTAAAACTCTAGATCTTTGGTACAACCCAAGAATCAAAAAGTCAGCTATGAATAATTTTTCTAAACCTATGTATGGCATGGCCAACATGAGCAGTGATGGTATCTACAGGATTTTGAAGCTTTGGTGGCTTTTTGTGTATCACGTCACTTTGTGTTCACAAAAATCCTTAAAAAAAAAACAAAACCTCCCACAGCTGTGAACCCAGTGCTGTGTCTATTAGAGATGGCAATTGGATCCTGTGTAATAAGGGTGTGTGACTGGAGTACTATGGAAGTATGATTACTCTAAACCATGAGGTAATAGTATCAGCAAATGGATTGTGACATTATAGGATATTATCAAAGTTATTTATTTGACTATACTGGTCCTTCCTCAGTGTTTCCTTGTAGAATGTCAGAAAGAAACAGATGGACATCTCTGACTGTTTAATCACACATAGTAAGTAGCAATATATTGGATAACCTTATCCCAAATTGGTTTGTATTCCTGAGATTGAGAGGCAAAGTAAATTCAAGAAATTAAAATGTTTGCAGTGAAGGGTGATAAAGGATAAATTATTAACTTTCAGTATACCACAAATGCTTAGATCTCTGAATCACCATTTTAGAAGAGGAAAATATGTAATTTGTGTGTATTTAAAGTTGCACTAAAGATAGTTAAACCAGATGCCTGAGGCAAGGAAAGGTCATTTCTTTAGAAGGTTCCTGTCCTCTCCAGGTGTGTTGTCTTTGAAATCTCTAAATTTGATTAATCTGTGAGAAAGAGAGGGTATGAATCATTACTCTTAGACTCTTGTACAGTTCCTGAATGATGAGCCATCATCTAAATAGATTATCCAGTAGAGTGAAGACTGTGCTATATTCATAACTTTATCAGGAAGTTTTGAGATGGTTCATATTGCTTCCTTTCTCAAAAAAACTTCTCTCAGAAAACAACCATCCACATTTTCCCTCCAGTCATAGATTATTTATGCTAAATAAATATATGCTGATATTTCCATCCACCTCCTTCCCATATTATAGTTGTTTTTCTGTTGTCTTCCTCCTCAAAAACTGGTACAAACAAGAAACCATAAGCCAAAACTAGTAACAAGAGACAAAGAATGTCATTATATAATGATAAAGGAGTCAATTCATCAAGAAGATAGAACCATTATAAATATTGTACCTAACATCAGAGTACTTAAATAAATTAAGCAAAAACTGACAGACCTGAAGAGAGAAATAGACAATAATACAATAATAATAGAGGACTTTAATATCCCATTTTTATCAGTGGATAGATCATCCAGACAGAAAATCAACAAGTAACCCTTGGACCTAACCATTTTTTACATCAAATGGACTTAACAGACATATAAACAACAATCCACCCAACAAGAGAATACACATTCTTCTCAAGCACACACAGAACATTCTTTAGGGTAGATCATCATAGGATACAAAACAAGTCTTAGCAAATATTTAAGAAGATTGAAATCATACTATCTTCTGTGACCACAATGGTATGAAACTAGAAGTTAAGAACTGAGGAAAGCTAGAAAATTCACAAATATGTGGAAATTAAGCAATGCACTTCTCAACAACCAATGAGTTAGAGGAGAAATCAAAAGAAAAATAAAAAAAAAATCTTGAAGCAAGTGAAAATACAAACGCATACCAAAACTATGGGATGCTGCAAAAGAGCTCTAAGATAAAAGTCCATAGTGATGAATGCCTACATTAAGAAAAAAAGATGTTAAATAAACAATCTAACTGCACACCTCAAGCAACTAGAAAAAGAAGGAAAAACTATTGTTCACCTGAAACTAATATACCACTATGTTAACTCAACTGGAATTAAAACTTAAAGAAAGAAGTAGAAGAAAAAACTAGCATTAGCAGAAGGAAGGAAATAACAAAGATCAGAGTGGAAATAAATGAGATAGAGACTAAAAGACAATAGAAAAGATTAAAAAAAACCTAAGACTTGTTTTTTTGAAAAGTTAAAGAAAATTGACAAAACCTTTGGCAAACTAAGGAAAAAAAAAAGAGAAGACTCAAATAAATTTGGAAAATGAAAGAATATTACAACTGATGCTACAAAAATACAGAAGATCATAAGGGATGACTGTGAAAATTTATATACTAACAAATTGGATAACCTGGAATAAATGGATAAATTCTTGGAAATATACAACCTACCAAGACTAAATCATGTAGAAATTAAAAATGTGAATACATCAATAAGGAGTAAGGAGGTTGAATCAGTAATCAAAACCCTTCAATACAGAAAAACCCGGGACCATATGGTTTCACTAATGAATTCTACCAAACATTTAAAAAAGAAATAACACCAATTCTACCCAAAATCTTCCAAAAAATTGAAGAGGAATGACCACTCCCACATTCATTTTACAAGGTAAACATTATCTTCATACCAAAGCCAGATAAAGACACTATAAGAAAACTACAGGCTACCTCTGGAAAACAGTATGGAGGTTCCTCAAAAAACTAAAAATAGAACTACCCTACTACCTAGCAATTGCACTACTAGGCATTTATCCATGGGATATAGGTGTGCTGTTTTGAAGGGACACATGCACCCCAGTGTTTATAGCAGCACTATCAACAATAGCCAAAGTATGGAAAGAGCCTAAATGTCCATCGATGGATGAATGGATAAAGAAGATGTGGTGTGTGTGTATACACACACACACACACACACACACACACACGCACACACACAATGGAGTATTACTCGGCAATCAAAAAGAATGAAATCTTACCATTTGTAACTACATGGATGGAACTGGAGGGTATTATGCTAAGTGAAGTTAGTCAGAGAAAGACACAAATCATATGACTTCACTCCTATGAGGACTTTAAGAGACAAAACAGATGAACATAAGGGAAGGGAAACAAAAATAATATAAAAACAGGGAGGGGGGGCGCCTGGGTGGCGCAGTCGGTTAAGCGTCCGACTTCAGCCAGGTCACGATCTCGCGGTCCGTGAGTTCAAGCCCCGCGTCGGGCTCTGGGCTGATGGCTCAGAGCCTGGAGCCTGTTTCCGATTCTGTGTCTCCCTCTCTCTCTGCCCCTCCCCCGTTCATGCTCTGTCTCTCTCTGTCCCAAAAATAAATAAACGTTGAAAAAAAATTTAAAAAAAAAAAAACAGGGAGGGGGACAAAACAGAAGAGACTCATAAATATGGAGAACAAACTGAGGGTTACTGGAGGGGTTGTGGGAGAGGGGATAGGCTAAATGGGTAAGGGGCACTAAGGAATCTACTCCTGAAATCATTGTTGCACTATATGCTAACTAATTTGGATATAAATTTTAAAAAATAAATTAAATTAAAAAAATTAAAAAAAACAACTATAGGCTAAAATCTCTGATGAACATAGATGCAAAAATTCTCAACAAAATTAGTGAATCAAATTCAGCAACATATTAAAAGGATCATACACTATGATCAAGCAGTATATATTCCTGATGTGTAAGGATGCTTCAACATACACAAATCAATAAATGTAATACACACATTAATAGAATGATCACATGATAAAGATCACATGATTATCTCAATAGATGCAGAAAGATCATTTGACAAATGAAACACCCTTTCATGATAAAAACGTTCAGCAAGTTGTAAATAGAAAGAACATACCTCAGTATAATAAAGGCCAACTATGGCAAGTCCACAGATTATACAATATACCTCAGGGAAATGTTGAAATCTTCCTAAGATCAGGAACAAGATATCTAGGATGCCCACTCTCACCACTCCTATTCAACATGGTAGTGAAGTTCTAGCCAAAGCAATCAAGCAGGAAAAAGAAATAAAAGGTATCTTAATCAAAAAGGAATAAATTGTCTTTATTTGCAGATATATGATTTTATATAGAGAAAATCCTAAAGATTCCCACAAAAAAGCAGATAAGTAATCAATGAATTCAGTAAAGTTGCAAGATACAAAATCATACAGAAAATGGCTGCATTTCTATATATTAACAATGAAATATCTGAAAAAGAAAGTAAATAATCCCATTCACAGTAGCATCAAAAGTTATAAATACTTAGGAATAAATTTAACCAAGGAAGTGAAAACTGTAACACTTTGATGCAGGAAATCAAAGAAGACAAAAATAAATGAAAGATATTCCATGTTCATGGATTGGAAAAATTAATGTTGTTAAAATGCATATACTACCCAAAGCATCTATAGAACAATGCAATCTCTATTAAAATTCTAGTGGCATTTCTCACAGAAATAGAAAAAAAATCCTAAAATTTGTATGGAGCCACAAAAGACCCTGAGTAGCCAAATAGTCTTGAGAAAGAAGAACAAAGCCACTTCTTGATTTCACTTCCTGATTTCAAAGTCTAATACAAAGTTATAATAATCAAAACAGCATGGTATTGACATAAAAAGGCACATGGAACAATGGAAAGGAATCAAGAGCCCAGAAATAAACGCTCACATATATGACCAGCTAATATTTAATAAGGCAGCCAAGAATACTCAATGGAGAAAGGATAATGTCTTCAATACATAGTGTTGGAAAACTGGATAACCACATGCAGAAGAATGAAATAGGGCCCCTTGACTCCTTCTCAAAAATAATTCAAAATTAAAGACTAAACTGAAAATAATTAAATTAAAAATTCATTCAAAATTAAAGATTAAAGATTTAAACAAGAGGCCTGAAACCATAAAACTTCTAGAAGAAAATAGAGCAAAATGTTTCTTGACATTGGTTGGGGCAACAATTATTTGAATATGATTCCAAAAGCATAAGCAACAAAAGCAAAAATTGGTAAGTGGAACTCCATCAAACTATAAAGCTTCTGCACATCAAAGGAAGTCATCAACAAAATGAAAAGACAACCTGTGGAATGGGAGAAAATATTTGCAAATCATACATCTGATAAAGGGTTAATATCCAAAGTATATAAAGAACTTATACAACTCCAAAAAAAATCTGATTAAAAATGGGTATAAGATCTGTATAGACATTTCTCCACAGAAGACATAGCAAAATAGTCAACAGGTACATGAATAGGGGCTTAACATCACTAATAATCAGGGAATGAAAATTAAAACCCCATGAAATATCATCTCACACCTTTTGGAATGGCTATCATCAAAAAGACAAGAGATAACAAGTGTTGGAGAGGATGCAACTCTTTTGAAGAATGTGCACTCTTTTGAAGAATGTAAATTGGTACAACCACTATCATAAATAGTATAGAGGTTTCTCAAAAAATTAAAAGTAGAATTATAATATGCCCCAGTAATCATACTTCTGGGTATATATCCAAAGGAAATGAAAGCAAGCATACAGAAGAGAGATTTGTACTCCCATGTTCATTGCATCATTATTCACAGTAGTTAAGATATGTAAACAACCTAAGTGCCTGTCAATTGATAAATGGATAAAGAAGATGTGATGTTGTGTGTGTGTGTGTGTGTGTGTATGTATGTGTGTGTGTGTATATATATATATATATATATATACACACACACAATCACACAATACAATAATATGTCATATATAGATGTATATATACATATGGAATATTATTCAACCATGAATACACACAACCATGTGTGTATATATATATATATATATATACACAAAATCACACAATACAATAATATGTCATATATATATATGTATATATACATATGGAATAGTATTCAACCATGAGAAAGAAGGAAATCCTGCTATTTAGGACAACATGAATGGACCTTGAGGGCATCATGTTAAGTGAAATAAATCAGACAAAGACAAATACTGTATGATATCACTTATATGTGGAGTCTAAAAAGATGAATTCATAGAAACAGAATAGAATGGTGGTTACCAAGGCTGAGGGGGAGGGGTGGGAGAAGCAGGGAGATGTTGATCAAAGGGTACAAACTTCCAATTATAAGATGAATACATTCTAGGGATGTAATGTACAGCACGGTGATTATAGATAATAATACTGAATGCTGCTTGAATGTTGCTAACAGTATAAGATCTGAAATGTTCTCACCACAAAAAAATAGTAATTATGTGACATGATGGAAGTGTTACAGTGATCATCATTTTGCAATACATCAAATCAACATGCTTTACACTGTAAACTGACACAATGTTATCTGTAAATTGTGTTTCAATAAAGCTGGACCAAAAACTGAATAGGAAAGTGAGGATACTATGGAGGAGGACACACTTTTATAACAAGTAAACCCAATGTGTTGCTTAAATTACCTAGCACAGCATATGGGATTTATAATCTTTATAAATTTAAATATTAAATGGGAGAAGAATTGACACAGAGTTGAGCTTCCTATATTAGCTGAGTTTCTTCCTGACAAGTTGAACAATTTAGTGGAAAGAGCACATATTCAAATTACCTATATGGCTTCAAATCTCCCCTCTGTCATTTACTGGCTATGGACCTTAACTTCAGAGGTTTAGTTCCCTTATCCTTGAAGTGTGGATAATAATCCCTCCTTTGCAGTGTTACATTGCAGATTAGACATGAAATATACAACAATTATCTTTTTCTTCCAGGATTCAAATTAAGGTAGAGGTGTTACACATCTTCCTCTTTTAAACATGCCTAATCTTTAATTTCAAAATAAATGTAGGTCTGTGTTCTCAGGAAAGGACTTGGCCATACTCTCCATTCAATTTTTCTAACCTCTGAACATGAAGTTTCTTGATAATGTCTGCTTAGTTTTTTCTTAAATCTTCCAAATCCAATATCTTCTCTCCAGGCATAGGGCCACAATCCTACACCAAGCATGGAGCATCTTTTACTTCTTTTACCTTCTGCAAATCCAAACTTTGGGACTAATACTTTTGCTAAGTTTAAATTTATCTCGACTAATTTTTCTCAGTAGAAGCACTTCCTGCTTCAGTGTTGATCAGAGCCCAATCTCTCACTTTTGTTTTCTAATTCCTTTAGAGTGTTTCTAACTAGTTTATCTCTGCATCTCTTTCTGTTTCCAAGCTCCTTTTTTTCTACAGTTCTAGAGACATAGCATTAAGGATATTTGGAGGATCATTTTAAGCCCTTTTCTGGTGTCCCTGAGTGCTCCTTGGGCACAGGGGGAGTGTTTTTTTTATGGGGAGACATCCCTAAGAAAATTCCCAACTGTTCCCATTTTTTAATGAGACGATGGTCACTGGCCTATGTTGACAGTGTAATTGAAATAGACTAATGTACCGGGGATAATTACTTGATTTCTGGAATTTTGTGCATAGTAGGTGGGAAATAAAGTCACACAGATTATTCTTATGGATGACAGAAGTTTATTAAGAATATGTAATCATTTACTAGCTACATTTGCTAGCTCTATGATCTTGAGTAAATTAACTTTTCTGTACCTTGATTTTCCCATCTGTAAAATTGTGATAGTAATTGTAGTTACCTAATAAAGTTGTTTTTGAGGATTAACTAAAATACATGTAGGGTGCTTTAGCATAGTGCTTGGCACTCAGTACATGCTAGCTATTGTTATGGAATTACAAGGTTATGACTTTCACATCTGTAATGACCCTGTAATTTAAAAGTATTTCTTGATATTTCTGAAATATGTTTCTTCAAATGAAGTACTACATCAGACAGTGATCCTACCCGAACTTATAATAATGAAGAAAGTGACCTACCTATTTGGGAGTGTCATGAATTACAGGTGTCTGGTTACTGAAGTCTTTTTAGCAGTATCTGAGCATGAGCTCATTTTACTTTTGCATCTCCATTTGCATTCAAATCAGTAAATCCCAAATTATGAGGAAGAGCAGGACCTGCAACCTGTCTTTCTTGGCTGTCTAATTAGCACCCATATAGGGCAGAGAGAAGAATCTGGTTTCATTCATTGGGATTCAGCAACAATAAACAGGAGTGGCAGGATGAGGCATGAACCATTCACATACTTCTGAAGGTAACTGGGTGGTGAGTGGAGGAAAAAGGACACTTGTTTCATTTAAACAAGGCTAAATAATACAAAGCCTTTCCTGACCATGGGAAACCTAGCTGAATTTCCTTTTCTTTGAAGTTCTTCTGCCCTTATGGTCCTCAGCATACAATTTAGTCCTTAATTATGTCATGGTGTTCAGTTTCATGCTCATTACTCTCATATCTCCAAAGAGATATGAAGCAATTTGAGGAGATAGATCATGTTTCCTTTTCTGCGAGATTCAGGTGTGAAGAAATGTAAAGAGCTGAACAACCATGCCATTGGGAGGAAAGATTGTTTAGTTAAATTGGGAAAACTTATTTGGAGAATACAACCTGGGTTCCTACCTAGCATCACACACGAAGGTAGACTTTAGATACATTGAAGGCTTAATATAAAAGGTAAAATTTTGAACTTCATAGAAGAAAATAAAGTAAAATATTTTGCTGACTTGAAAGAGGGAATGCCTTCTTAAAAAAAACTTGAAAAACACAAACATAAGACAAAATTGATGAAGATCATCATTTCAAAATGATGGATTTCTATTTCATGAAGGACAACATGGTCCAAATTAATAGAAGATAGAATGGATGATTATAATTTCCTCAACCAGCAAACTGTTCATATCTAGAAAATATAAGGAACTTCTAGAAAATAACACTAATAAAACAAAATGACTCTAACAGAAAAACAGGTAAAGGATAGGTACAAGCAATTTATAAAAATGAAAACTCGAAAGGCTAACAAGCATATTTAACAATGCACAAACTCAGTAATTAGAAAAATGTAAATTAAATCACAAAAAGACATAACTTATTGCCTATTAGGCTGGCAGAAGTCAGCAAGCCAAATAATACCAAGTGTTGGCAAAGATGTGGGGACATAGGAATCCTTATGCACTGCAGATGGGCGTGTACACTGGGTCAGCCATTCTGAAGAGCAATCCACACTAATTAGTTAAATTAAGTGGGTACACACCCAGTGACCCAGTAATTCTGCTCACAGAAGAACTTGCACAGGTCTATAGGGGACAAGTAGGAGTCTATTTAGTGCAGCATTTCTTGGGATGATAGGTAGGAGGTAAAATATGGCAAAACACACTATAAACCATTTTGTAGTAGCCAATAGCAGTGAATTATGTGTACATTTAGCAACATGGACAGAGCTTTAAAAAAAGTTCTGAGTAAAAAGGCATGAAACAAAAAGTGATGCCATGGACTGAATATTTGTTTCCTGCCCCCAAATTCATGTTGAAATGCTAACCCTCAATGTAATGGTGTTAGGAGGTGGGGCCTTTGAGAGGTGATTAGGTCATGAGTGGGGTTGGTGCTGCCCTTATAATGAGACCCAGAGAGCTTTTTAGGTCTGTTCTCCACTATGTGGGTATACACTGAGAAGTCTGCAGTCTGCAACCTGAGAGAGGGTCCTTATCAGAATCTGACCTGGCTGTTCCCTGATCTCAGACCTCCAGCCTCCAGAACTTTGAGAAACCAATATCTGATATTACAAGCCACTCAGTATCTGGTAGTTTGATGTAGTAGCCCAAAATGACTAAGATGAATGATTTATAACACAAAGAATAAATTAAAAGCATGTGCACACAAAACAACAAAATACATTTTTACAGGAATGAATACAAACAAAAGAATACATGTGGCACAAAGAAGGGTTGCCTGCTGAGGGAGGTGAATGGGAGTACGTTTTGTGAAAAAAATGAGAGTAATAAATAATGACAGCCAGTGAAGGGCCTTGCATGTGCTCATGATTGTAATCTGTCATTACCTATCTCAGTCTTTGCATGTGAAGCTCCTTCACTCTGAGAAATACATGATTTATTGATATTTAAAAGTCCACTTTCAAACACAGTATTACTATCATAAATGCACTCTGCATTTGTTCACTTCCATTTATGGATTTTTATTATTTTATTTATTTTTATTATTTATTTATTTATTTTTTTGAGAGAGAGAGAGAGAGAGAGAGAGAGCAAGGAAGAGAGAGGGGCAGAGGGAGAAAGACAGAAAATCTTAAGTAGGCTCCAGGCTCAGTGCAAAGCCCAACATGCAGCTTGATACCATGACCTTGGGACCATGACTTGAGCTGAAATCAACAATTAGACCCTTAACCAACTGAGCCACCTAGATGCCCCAATTCTCTTACCTTTAGATAAGGTGGTAGAGTCACAAAGGGTGGTTTATCAGAATCACTGTTTATCAGGATGGAGATTTCCTTGTTCCCCCGTCCCTGCCAACCCATCCCATTAGACACTGATTCAGTGGGTCTGGAATGGGGCCTAGGAATTTTCAAGGTGATTTAATGCAAGTGGTCTGAAAATAGTCTTTTGAGAAATATTCAGGGAAATGATCCACAAATCTCTTCCTTCAACATTGTTTTAAAACAGAAAGAATACATCTGACTTACCAAATTCTCACTCATCTCCTTTAAGTCCTTAAGGTTGTATGTGTTGTTTTGTCTAGAATTTCTATTGACTTGTAGATCTGAAATTTTAAATGTTCCATGATAATACTCCGTTTTCTGTCCTGTGATAAAAAGGAAAAGTAGGAAATTACATGATTAGATTTGAGGATCTAAGGCACAGATATAATGGCATTAGTATAGAGTCTTGAATTATTATTGAGACTTTTTTCTAATTTACTTTCTTAATAAATATAATGAAGATAATAATTAATTTTTATGTTAATAATAACTGGAATTTATTGAGTGTCTACTATATTGCCAAACACTGTTCTGGGCACTTTACATGTATTAATTCATTTGGTTCTCACTCTAGCTCCCTGAGATTGGTGTCACCTCCATTTCACAGGTGAAGAAAGTGTGGCACAGAGGTGTTAAGTAACTTACTCTATGCGATATAACTAGTGAGTTGGCCTGAGTTTAAACCTAGAGAGACTAGCTCTAAAGCTGAAACATTTAATTCCTATATTAGGTCTTGCTGAGGTAAAATGTATACCACCTTATACTCTGCTAGAAGTAGATGTATATGAACATCCTTGTGAATGTTGATTTATAATGGGAGAGCCAGGCAAAGTAAGAAAGACAGGAAAAGAAAGGGAACAAACTGTCAGAGGTGGGAGATAAGAACAGTGTGTAAGTGGGGTGAATCAGATCTCTGCTTGGCTGCTGGGAAAGATAAAACAGAGCAGTGGGGCTCCTAAGAAATCTAGTATTCTTAGGAGTCTGGCCTTCTGGGGGTGGGGGGCAAGAAATTTACGAAGAGTTAATTTTTTTTTTACATTTATTTATTTTTGAGAGACAGAGACTGAGCGTGAGCAGGGGAGGGGCAGTGGGAGAAGGAGACAGAATCTGAAGCAGGCTCCAGGCTCTGAGCTGTTAGCACACAGCCCAAGGCAGGGCTCAAACCCATGAACCATGAGATTGCGACCTGAGCTGAAGTCGATGCTTAACTGACTAAGCCACCCAGGCGCCCCTACATAGAGTTGAAAATAGAAAAACGGAGCAGCCACAGAATAGCATCTCTCCTTAGGGAGCCTGGCCTAGGAAGGACACAGTGGGCACAATGGGTTTCCCAGCTATGGACCTAGGAAAGAGAGAGGGATCTCAGAATGGTACATCTTCTAGGTGGTACATTTCTGGGCTCTGTAGTGCTTTTTTTTTGGTCCCCCTGATACTCATCTGCACAATCCATATCATTATCAAACATTATACTCCTAGTAAAGGGGCTTGTAGGCAGTCGAATGAAATGACCTGAGAATCTTTTGCCATTAGCATAAACTACAGGCGGGGTTGTTACAAAAGGCCCAGAAGTGTGTTCTTAAAACCTTTAATGATTGTGATAGAGTCTTCACCAGCCCCCC
>NW_024412376.1:112504239-112680655 GCF_014898765.1 Herpailurus yagouaroundi | reverse complement strand
GAGCGTCGATAGGTGGATACAAGTCTGAGGAAGATGACAATAGGTGAGGCCATTCAAGTAAGAAGCCTGAGGTAGTTGTTTTATCAAACACATCTGTGTGAGTGACCCTGTGGAGATTTGTCAACAAATGTTAATGCTTTGCAGTCTGTGCAGAGAAACATGTAATTTAAAAAGAATTCTGAAATGCATTATTTGTGTGATTATAAATATATCAGGCAATTAAAAAATACGTGAATATCATTTAGGAAAGGATAAAATTTTCTCTAAAAATAAGTAACAATAGTTGTCATATTTATAGTTTACCAATTATTTCAAAATTCATTATTTTGTTGGACATGTGTTTTTCTTTGTCCCTTGAAATGTTGGTGGACATAATGATGAGTAAATGAGTCAGTTTTAATAACTAATATAATAACTAATTTATCATAGTTTTTCACTTGAATGGTTAGAGTTGTTTATTATGATTACCAGTAGATTTAAGTTGCTACTTTTTTTAGTTTTTAAATCTTTTTAGAGTGAGAGAAAGTGTGTGAGTGGGGGATAGGGGCAGAGAGAGAGGGAGAATCTTTTTTTAAAAATTTTTTAAGTATTTGTTTTTGAGAGAGAGAGAGAGAGACGGAGCATAAACAGGGGAGTGGCAGAGAGAGAGGGAGACACAGAATCCAAAACAGGCTCCAGGCTGTGAGCTGTCAGCACAGAGCCTGATGCAGGACTCTAATCCATGAACTGTGAGATCATGACTTGAGCTAAAGTCAGACACATAACCGACTGAGTCACCCAGCTGCCCCAAGAGGGGAGAATCTTAAGCAGGCTCCACGCTCAGTACAGAGTTCAACGTGGGGTTTGATCCCATGACCCTGGGAAATCAGGAGTCAGCTGCTCAACCTACTGAGCCACCCAGGCGCCTCTTTCAGTTACCATTTTTGATCTTTTGTGTAGTCTTAAAAGAATATTAGCTTGTGAGCTCCAAGGAGATAGGAAACTGGTCTGCTTTATATAATGTTGTACCTTGAGTCATCCAGAAAAGTACTCATATACAATAGGCATTCAATAATTATTTTTATAAAATGACTGAAAAAAATTAAATTCTAAATGCTGGTAAAAGCACAAAAATACTTTTAGATAAAATTACATTTACATATATACAAATGAAAGTTTGCAGAAAAATGAAATCAAGCGGAGTGAAATTCACAATCTTTACCTACCAGAGACTAACAAGTGGGCCAAAATACCAATGGTCACTGCCACCACTGTCAGTAATAACACAATGAGAAGGGCAATCACCCATGGTTTCAAACTTCTGCTCTGGGTGCCAAATCCTACTGTCCTGTAAAAAGGAAAACTCAGCAGGTTACTCTTACACTGTAACAGTTACAAGCTTTCTGGTTCTCCTTTGGACAACAGCAAGTTTCTTTGGTCTACCTTTTCCAGCAAGAATACATTTGTCTTGGATATGCATCAACGTTATCTTGGGGTGAAGGGACGTATTAAGATCAGGATCTGGGAATGTACAATATTACTCGTGGTTTCTATTTCTAGAGGCACTGGCTCTCTGTGCTGTCAGTCCACATCTCTTATCAACAATAGTGCTAATGACATTGTGTCAAGTATTTGTTTGCATGTATATTAATCTAAATTTAATTGTGAACTCCTCAATGAGCTAGACTGGTATTGTTCATCTTTTTATCATTAAGATTTAATAAGGTGTCTGGTAAAGAGTAGGAATTTTACAAATCCGTAAGAGGAAGATATTATGCCAGCTTTATATATGAAATAACAGAGGCTGGGAGAGAGGACACTTGATTAGAGTCAAATGGTTTAAAAAGGTCCTGGTCTTCTAACTCATTTTGTAGTCTCTTTCTCTACAACTTGCCATTATAATCAACTTTATTTACCTCTTTCATTAGAATTTAGCTTTGGGTGGGTGTGTGTTGCTAAACCAACCTCTTTGGGGACAGAAGGTATTTTTCCTTTACAAGATTTAGTCCAATGCTTTGCACTGAGTGTAATTTTATTTTTTATATTATTTATTTCATTAATTTTTTTAAGTTTATTTATTTATTTTGAGATATACAGAGAGTGTGAGTGAGAGAGACAAAGAGCAAATCCCAAGCAGGCTCCACACTATCAGCATAGAGCCTGATGTGAAGCTCAATTTCACAAACAATGAGTCATGGCCTGAACTGAAATTAAAAGTCAGATGCTTAACTGACAGAGTCACCCAGGCGCCCCTGCACTGAGTGTAATTTTAATCAATACTGGTTGATTTACAAGAAATTTTTCTTTTGAATATAGACATATTTTATACATAAATGAAAGGATAAAAGATACAAGTCATATGGACCTAAATAATTAAGAAGATAATAGCTTTGGCATAAGCAATACATTTACCCAATAAACCTAGTGGAGCTTGAGAGGCTTGAATTCTGTTGGGTATAGAAAATATTGACAATGTACGCATTGGCTGATTAAAAAGAATCTAGACAGCTGGCTGTGGAGAGGCAGTGTGTCTTCCAATGGACAAGAATTAAGGTGCCAGAATATAACAACAAACAGAAGCTCTGTGGAGTGTAACATTATTTAGCCTCTTGAATGATTTAAAACCTAAATTCAGGGGTGTCTGAGTGGCTCAGTGGGTTAGGCGACCAACTTCAGCGCAGGTCACGATCTCGTGGTTTGAGAGTTCAAGCCCCATGTCGGGCTCTGTGCTGACAGCTCAGAGCCTGGAGCCTCCATTGGATTCTGTGTCTCCCTCTCTCTCTGTCCCTCCCCTGTTCACACTCTGTTTCTCTCTGTCTCTCAATAACAGATAAACATTAAAAAATTTTTTTTAAATAAAACCTAAATTCAGAAGTTAAGGATAACTTAGAAACTATTTGGTAGAATGTAACACATTTTCCAGGTGAGAAAACTGACGCCCAGAGATGATTACACGACCTCTGATGTAACAGAACTAGTGGTCATCTCAGACTCACGCCTTCTAACTCCTAGGGCACCATTGTTTTTCCCGCAGTGCCACACTTCCACTCCATTGAGTGCATTCTCTTAAATTGATTTATTTTTTATACATTCATCTATTCACTCATTCATTCATTCTTCATTTATTTGACCATTCATTTTCTCAGAGAATCTTAGTATGTTTCCAAGACATTCAAAATCAATAAGAGAACCAAAGAAGGAAGGCTAGAACTTAAGGAGACTTAAGGGCTTTCAAATCTGTCTTCTCATCAGAGTTTCTCTGAATAGGGCAAATGGAGAAAGTAGATGACAGGAAGATCACATCACTGTTACAGACTGAATGGTAGGACTCTTAGCAGAGGAGTTGTTCAACAACCAATAGCCCACTGCTTCAAGTGCCGTGGCAGTCCTATCTACAAATCCCATACAAGGAGCTGTGAACATCTGGGCAGGGGGAATGGCAACCAACAAATAGGTGTGTTAGGTTCTCTGTTTGTGAGAACCTCTGGGGAATAACAGACGTACAATGCCACATTACAAAAGCTTCAGGAGCCATAGTCTAAATCTGCAGCTATTTAATCCTGTATGAATAAACTGTCAACTCAGTATCAACTTTTAGGAATAATATGATAATATGAAGAGATGCATGAAAGCCAATATACATCATTGACTTTCCATTCTGGAGAGGTCCTGCTAGTGATTTGCATAATATCACTTCAGATTTGGAGAAAAATAGGCTCAGTAAAGCCTTGGGAATCTAGCCTGATTGTAAGTAGAGATGCACTGCACCATTGTGCCCGTGCATTTTTTTTTCCTGCTTTACTTGCATCAGAAAACAGTGATGTATTAATTTTTTATTGCTGTGCAACAAATTACCACAAAGTTAGCAGCTTAAAGCAATACCAACTTATTAGCTCACGGTTCTGTACATGTCATGGCTGAGTTTTCTGCTCAGGATCTGACAAGGTTGAAATCAAGGTGTTGCTTGAGGCAGCTATCTCATCTGACATTTGTGATCATTTTCTAAGCTCACTTAAGTTCTAGGCATAGCTCAGTTCTTTGAAGTTGAACTGGGGTCCCTGTTCTCTTGCTGGCTGTCACAGGCGTCTCTCTCTCAGCTCATAGATTCCACCACATTCTTTGCATGTGGCCCATTCCATCTCTACAGCCAGCAATGGAGAATCACCCTCCCAACAAATCTCTTACATCCTGAATATCTCTCCAGGTAGAGCCTAGTCCTTTTCAAAGGTGTCACCTGATTAGAGTAGGTCCACCAAGGACAATTTCCTTATCTTAAAGCCAACTGATTTGAGACCTTAATTATATCTGCAAAATTCCCTCACAGCAGCACCTAAATTAGTGTTTGAGTGTCCAGGAGTGTGTACACTGAGGGATGGTAATCTTAGAGGTCTTTAAATTTTTTTTTATTATAGCTGGAAATATAACTTTCATGAAAATGGACAGAAATCTCTATAGCCTTCAGAGAAAGCATGTGATATTTAAAATTTCTAATTTTTGTGGGGGTTGTAGAAAACTATTTCATTAAAAGGAAATTTCTATGTTGAATGTACAATTAGAAGAAGACTAAGGGATATTTTATTCAACTAAAAATTTGGGGGAATACAAAATAAACTCTTGGAACTTGAAATGGGAAGGTAGCTAAAAGTAATCCCTGTTTAACACCTATTTGGCATTCTGCATTCCTTAAAGGAAAGGGCAAGTACAGATGATACTTAATTCAGAGTAACACAATTTATAATCTGTTTGAAATCCAATTTATCATATTCATTTACTTTCATTAAGTTGGAGTATTCAGTGTTTAAAAGGGCATATGCATGGCATCATTTTTCCAAAGATGTCAATGAAGACATGGTGATAATTTGAATAATTTTGTGACTTTGCTTTCTGCAGTTTTTCAGACTGAAAAATACACATCTTGAGGAATATATAGGGCAGTCTGAACTGTTAATGATCTGAGTTGGGATATTCTTCAGTAACCAGACTCTAAGCTGAGGACTTTTATATGTGTGAGTTCAAAGAGGTTTGAGTCAGCAAAAGACATCATAGACCTCTTTATCCACATGGATTTTCCTTTTTCTAGAAAGGCCTTCCCTGAAGGCAGAAACTTAGGCTTGCTCTACAGTCAACCACATGCCCATTATCATTTTATCTATAAACTCTAAATCTTTCTAATTTCAGGATCAGTCTTCTGTTTTCTTGTAGATGCATGTTATCATTATACAAATGTAAATGCATGTGAATAGTATTCAAATGCCAATTTGCAGACAGGTTCTGTTCCCATAAATCTTCATAAAGATAGTTTCTTGAAGTTTAAAACATGCAATCTTATTTAAAAATAAATTATTGGTTAGCTTCCCAGGCCACCTGCAAGTTTACTGAACTTCTAATGTAACTGAACAAAGGTGTTAAGTGCATCAAATTCCTAGAAGGCATTTGGTGCAAAAAACTTTGCTCTTCTTTCCCTAGCATGGTGCCCATCCCTGGAGGAAAGTTGTTCTAGAGCCAAAGTGCCAAATTGTCTTTCTACCAATGAAAATCGTCATTTCCTTTGAGTCACTCAAGTCAGATATTTGCTACAGAAGAGCAACATTTTGTGGTAACCTAATATACTCTGACATGTGAATATTTGTTTGGGTACTCTGGGACTATTTTGTTTAATTATTTAATTTAATTTAATTTAATTTAATTTAATTTTTTAATTAAGTGTTTTATTATAGTTCTAGTATAATTAACATATAGTGGTATATTAGTTTCAGGCATAGTACATAGTAATTCAGCACTTCCACATTACTAAGTGCTTATCATGGTAAATGTGCTCAATCCCCTTCACCTGTTCACCCATCCCCCACCCACCTCCTCTCTGGTAACCAGCAGTTTGTTCTCTATAGTTAAAAGTCTGTTTCTTGGTTTATCTGTCTCTCTTTTTTTGCTCTTTTGTTTCTTAAATTCCACATATGAATGAAATTGTATGGTATTTGTCCTTCCCTGACTTATTTTGCTTAGCATGATTCTTTCTAGCTCCATCCTTGTTGCAAATGGCAAGTTTTCATTCTTTTCTATGGTGGAATAATATACCATTGTATGTATATATGTGTGTGTGTGTGTGTGTGTGTGTGTGTGTGTGTGTGTGTGTATACCACCTCTTTTTTTATTTTTAAAGTTTATTTATTTATTTTGAAAGAAAGAGAAAGAGAGAGAGAGAGAAAGAGAGAGAGCAAGGGAGGGGCATAGAGAGAGGGAGACAGAATCCCAAACAGGCTCCAGGCTGTCAGTGTGGAACCTGACATGGAGCTCAATCTCACCAACTGTGAGATCATGACCTGAGCCAAAATCAATAGTTGGACACTTAACTGGCAGAGCCACCCAGGCACCCCCACCTCTTCTTTATCTTTTCATCTATCAAAGGACACTTGGGCCACTTACATAATTTGTCTATTGTAAATAATGCTGCAGTAAACATAGAGGTGCATGTATCCCTTTGAATTTAGTGTTTTTGTATGTTTTGGGTAAATATCCTATAGTGGAATCATTGGATCATAGGATGCTTGTATTTAGGGAACCTCCATACTGTCTTCCACAGTGCTATTTTAGGGTGACCATTTATTTATATTTTTTTTTCAACGTTTATTTATTTTTGGGACAGAGAGAGACAGAGCATGAACGGGGGAGGGGCAGAGAGAGAGGGAGACACAGAATCGGAAACAGGCTCCAGGCTCTGAGCCATCAGTCCAGAGCCTGACGCGGGGCTCGAACTCACGGACCGCGAGATCGTGACCTGGCTGAAGTCGGACGCTTAACCGACTGCGCCACCCAGGCGCCCCTAGGGTGACCATTTAATACTAAGAGTGACAACAAGAGCTACTAGGTAGTAAATGATGACTTTGTAGGAGTTGTTGGTATATCGTCGCATCTCATCCTCCAAACATGCTTGTCAGTAGAATTATGTATCTTTGCTTCACAGGTGACTAACTTGCTCCATTCATGAAGCCAGTATGCAGAACTAGAACCTAACTTGGACTTCTGTGACTCAAAAGCCCATTTTTCTCTGTGATATCAAACTTCTTTCTGAGAGTGATTTTTACGTTTTTTTAGAACAGGTTTCCTATGAACTCAGATGAATAATGGGTGGTATTTCAAGCAGCATGAAAGGCAAGTGAAGAGTTTTAGGAAGTGAAAGTAGAGGTTGTTTGATCAGAGAGGCCACCCACCCTCATTGTGGTTAAGTCTGAAATTTATTTTGCTTTCACATCTTCCTTTCTATTGGCTTTACACTTTGATGAACTCTGAAAAAGTTAGGATTCCCTTCTCTCCCTCCCCGTAGAATCTCCTATAACAGTGGCAGAGGTCACCTGGAGTGGGCAGAGGGGAGGTAGGGATAGATATGATAACCATATTGGGGGTTGTCTGTAAACTTTGAAGGCTTTTATCTAATTTGACACTTTTTTTCATACTCCTACAAGTTCTCTATATATTTTATTTCTTGAAATGTGTATAAATATCCTTTTACCCCAAAGTGGGCAAGATCTTGAAGATAGTGAAAACATCATATATAGCATTGAGACATTTCTCCAAAAATGTTCCCAGGTGGTGGGGGAAAGGAGGTTTTCCATATTCAAACAGGTTTGAAAAAAATGGGTTAAATAAAATTAGAGACGACCCTCACTTCTAGAAGTCTCAGAATCTGGTTTTAAGTGGAAGTAAATGTGAACAATATTTCTGTCTTGGTTTTGTATATATTCTTTTCACTGATACAACCCCAGTGCCTCATACGTTATCTGATTCTTAGCAGAATCTTGAATACTATTTATTGAATTGGACTGAAATAAAGGTTTTTTAAATTACGTTTTCTTCCTTCCTTCCTTCTTTCCTTCCTTCCTTCCTTCCTTCCTTCCTTTCTTTCTTTCTTTCCTTTTCAATATTTATTTTTGGGAGAGTGCAAGTGGGGGAGGGACAGAGAGAGGAGGACAGAGGATCCTAAGCAGGCTATGAGCTGACAGGCTGAGAGCAGTGAGCCTGATGTGGAGCTCAAACTCACAAACCAGGATATCATGACCTGAGTCGAAGTCGGCCACTCAACTGACTGAGTCACCCAGGTCCCCCTCAAATATACGTTTGTTTTTTTTTTTTTAATTTTTTTTTTCAACGTTTATTTATTTTTGGGACAGAGAGAGACAGAGCATGAACGGGGGAGGGGCAGAGAGAGAGGGAGACACAGAATCGGAAACAGGCTCCAGGCTCCGAGCCATCAGCCCAGAGCCTGACGCGGGGCTCGAACTCACGGACCGCGAGATCGTGACCTGGCTGAAGTCGGACGCCCAACCGACTGCGCCACCCAGGCGCCCCTCAAATATACGTTTTTTAAAAAAACACCATATCTACTCATATCCTGTGGGATTCTGATGTTCTACAGAACACAGCTTTGAAAACATAGCTCTAGATATATTTATGCCACTGTGATGCTCCATGGAATGCTTGTCAGGAGGTTAAAAAAGAAGAAACGAAGAAAACTTTTTATATTCCTTCAGTGTTTAACTCCCAGATATGGGAGGGACAATGGGGCGAGGGGCAGAATTGAATAAAATACCATTGTGAGTCCAAAGCAAAGACAAGTTTCTGTGGAAAATGTTGAAATTATTCAAGCTGAGCTGAATTCAGAGGTCTCAGGGAAGGAAAATTAGGACCCAGAGAAGAGAAGACTATTTCTTCACCTATCTAAGGAAATGTCTTTACTCTGGTCCCAGAGATGGAAGTTGGGCACACGGGCAAAAAAGGAGCATGAATGAGAATTTTAAGGCTGTGAGAGGAAAGCATAAGCTAAAGGGATTGAGAACACCTTTCCTAGATTCCCCATGGATACTTCATCCCCATGGAGGGAAACTCCCACCTCCTGCCACTTCCCTGCACAGTTACTCACTGCTTAGTCATGTCTGGCTTGCTAAGCTGGATTTACTCTAAAGCCTTGTAGCTCTGTCTTTAGCAACTACCCAACCCTAATGAGTGAAATCAATTTCAGATTCTTGTCCCTTCTAGATCGTTCTGTCTTGATTTAGTAAGAGGGATTTCTTGGCTGTATTCTGAGAGGTTAGGCATTTAACTCTCTTCCATCTTCAGATAACAGCAAAATGAAGGTTCATGGTGCTAGTTTATAGTTGCAAAGCCTTTCTTAAATAGTTTTGAACTTAGACTTTGGATTAGGGGTAGAGCACAGTCACATGTTAGTTTAAATTAATGCACCATCATTGAGCTAACTTCTAATTGAGAATGGTATAGCATTAAATGATAAGAAACGAGTCTCTGGAGCCAGACTACCTGAGCTCAAGTCCTAGCTCTGTCATTTGGTGGCTCTGCAATATGAAGCAAGGTATTTGGCCCTTTTGTGTTTTAGTCTTCCCATTTGGAAAATGGAAATGAAATTAATACCCACCTCATTGGATTTATATAAGCACTAAGTACATTAATTCATGTAAAGTGACCAGCCCATAGTAAATACTATATAAATGTGAATTAGTATCACGATTTTTGTTGTTATTATTATTACACACTTGATAGAAATCAGCCATGCTGAGACAATGGGCATTTTACTATGAGAATTTTATGGTAGGTAATTGAGACCAGTAGTATTTTAGATTTTAGGATCATCTTGGAGTGGCCCTACAGGAAAGAGCTTATATAGGAGGGGTATTAGTAAATACCCCAAATATTTTTAATGCAGTATTAATCCACAAAAAATATGTTCCACTGTGGCTGGCCCAGAGTGACAATAAAATGCAGATGCTGTTTTATAAGTACAATATTAATGTGGGAATAAGGGATTGAGTAACAAAACAGAAACTTATTATGGAATGTTATACTTTATAGAAAAGATAGCACCAAACATTATGTGGTGTATGTGCACGTGTGTTTGTGTGTGTTATATGTGTGTGTTTGGTATAGTCCTGACATGTTTTGGCATAAGATGCAGTCCCACCTATTAAAGTTTGTAAAATGTGTATCAGATAAGAGGCAAAGGTCCACACTGGGATGCTATGCATGTGTGAAAAATAAATTGTATTCAAATGCCTTGGTCAGAGCCTTGTATACCATAAATATGCCCTAACAAACTACTTCTAAGAGTTGATTAGCTATTACAGTGTTATTCCTCCTTTGTCCTTTTGTCTGTCTATTCAACTATCCGTCCATCTGTCCACCTATCCACCCATTTTTCTTTTTTCACAATATTTTATTGAGCCTCTATTTTGTTTTAAGGCATCATTCAAAGCTTAGAAAGGCGTGGATGAATAAAACATGGATTCTACCCTTATGTAATTCATGGTACAACCCATAGTGTTTTTGTCTCAATCTGTGCCATGTGATTGAAAATAATGAAGTATTATAAACTTCTTTTCTATAAATATTTAAAATTACACAAATAATAAATTTCCATTAAGGTAACAAAAATGAGCATTAAAAATTTTGATATAATAGAAAAAGTATATATTGATCTCTGGTCCCAGTTCTTGGCACAGAGTTCCTAAATCCCTTATAATTTCCTAAGTGATAAGAGCACCAGGAACATCATTTGTTCTGTTTGGTCTTTAACCTTGGTTCCTGACACAGAGCTCTTAGATCCCTTGGAATTTCCTGGGTGATAGCAATGTCTTTTGTTCCAGTGGAGTAACTCTGGGTGGGCTCCTACATAGCTTCAGGATAGGGACTAGTCACCAGAAAGACCAAGCTATAGTTACAAGCTTGGAATTTCAGCTTCATTCCCCTTCTCCCCCCCAACCAACCCCTCCATATAAACCTCTGGGAATGGGAGAGAAGCTGAAGATTGCATTCAGAATTTATCATGTCTATGCGATGAAGCCTCCATGAAAATCCCAATAGTATGGGGTTCGGAGAGCTTCTGAGTTGGTGCTGGGCATCTCTGTCCTGGGAGGGTGGTATACCACCAACTCTACAAGGACAAAATCTCCTGTACTGGGGACCCTTCTGAACCTCATCATATGTATCTCTTCATTTGGCTGTTCATTCATATCCTTTAATATCATTTGGAATAAATTGATAATCTACTAGGTAAACTGTTTTCTTGAATTCTGTGAGCCACCCTAGCATATTAAAATAAAGGAGGGAGTTGTGGGAAGCTCCAATTTATAGCCAGTCGTTAAGAACACAGGTAACAACAACCTGGACTTGGGATTTCTGTCTGAAATGGGGGCAGGGGAAGTCTTATGGACCAAGCCCTTAACCTGTGGGGTCTGTGCTAACTCCAGTTAATGTCAAAATTGAATTGATACCCAGCTGATGTTGGAGAATTGCTTTGACAAAAACCGACACAGCTGGTATCATAAGTATGAGTAGTGACATAGGAAAGGAGTTTAGTGGTTTAGTAAAGGAAAACACAGGGAGTTTTTCTGAGAAAAATATTTAAAAATTTTCCTTTAAGTCTTTACCTGCCCAGACAAATCCTCTCCAGGCATCCTCTGCCTTTTAGGATCAGAAGTCTTTGGCCTCAGTCCTTGCATTTAATTTTTTGACATATATCTTGAGATGTTTTTGAAACCTCTCTGAATTTCAGTTTTTCCGCTTGTAAAGTGGTGATAATAAATAGTACCCAGAGACGTGAGGCAATAAAGTGAGTAAATGAAAGGCTCTAGCACATATCAAATTCCTACTCTGGCTCAGGAGTTTTCATGTGACTTATCTCATGTAATTGTTGACACAGCTTTGTGGAGTAGGCCTTGTTACCTTATCACCGACTCACTAATGAGGAAACTAAGAATCAGAGAGGCAAACAACACAGGTACCAGAGATAAGGGAAAGGAAGTCCTTAACTGTCTGACTTTAAGGCTGTCTGTCCCATTTGTAAACAGACCACTGTGATAATGAACGTGAAGCCTTTCATAGTATATTATTCAAATGTTGCCTATCTTATTTCTATATCCCCAGTGGGTCAGTTTCTTGTCATTGCCCAAGATGTTTCACAGCCCCAGCTGTTAATGAATTGGGAATATAGGATGGCATGTACAGCTTGAGTTAAAGTCACTAACTCTGATCTTGGGTAGCTTTTTTTTTTTTCCTTTAAAATAGGCTAACTTGTATGAGGACTGTAAATAATGAATGAGACAATGTATGCAAAATGATTCACATTTTGTAAATAGATAATAAATGGCAGATGTTATTATAATAATTACAAATCAACTACCACCCAGTAAGGATTCCTACACTTACCTGATCATAAATTCTTAACATCTTGGTTTCCAAGTACTTTATATACATATCTGCCAGAATGCATATTTTTATCCATAAGTATATTATTCCCTATATGCCACACAAGTGGAAAAGTAGGAAAGCAAAACAAAGAAGATACTAGCCTTTAATCTTAATGATATGAATACATATTTCAATTTATTGACTACAGAAAAAACCCAACTCAGTGAATCATTTTTAGCACTATGAATTTCATACTCAGTTTAAAAAAAAATTTTTTTTAATGTTTCTTTTTGAGAGAGACACAGAGAGCAAGTCGGGGAGGGGCAGAGATAGACACACACACATACACACAGAGAAATTGAAGCAGGCTCCAGGCTCTGAGCTGTCAGCACAGAGCCTAATGCGGGGCTCTGTGCTGACAGCTCAGCACAGAGCCCAATGCGGGGCTCAAACTCATGAACCGTGAGATCATGGCCTGAGCTGAAGTCGGACATTTAACCAACTGAGCCACCCAGGCACCCCTCTTACTCAGTTTTTGTATGAAAAAACAAAAAGTTGTTTTCTCTTGAAAATTATCAAAGAAAGAAAAGCAGGATATCCTGATAGTTAAGTTCAATTCTGGCTCTCTTAGCCTGTAATGTAGGGCCAATTAACTTTTATCTATACAGTGGAGATAATAATAATCCTAATTGTAGGATTGTGAGAATGAATGAACTAATATAATATAGCATGCATATGGCACTATGAGTTGTTGAAAACTAACAAAACAGTAAAATTTAGTTACTAATTTACACACAATTTAGTGATCAGTAAGTAACATGAAGGTTTTACTTTGTTATTTTGGTTTTAACCCTGAAGATATAGTTTTTGAATAAATTAGAGAATAAATTTGGCAAATTAACAAGTTGATTGACATGAGTATTCAAAATGAAATTAAACTTTAAATCATCAAAATTTATAAAGATTTGCCCAGGACTACCTTTTTCTCTAAAAGATGATAATGAAGGGGCGCCTGGGTGGCTCAGTCAAACATCTGACTTCAGCTCAGGTCATGATCTTATGGTTCATGAGAGTTTGAGCCTTGTGTTGGGCTCTGTGCTGACAGCTCAGAGCCTGGAGCCTCCTTTAGATTCTGTGTCTCCCTCTCTCTCTCTCTGCACCTCCCCTGCTTGCACTCTGTCTCTTTCTCTCTCTCTCTCTCTCTCAAAATTAAATAAACATTAAAAAATGTTTTTAAGGATGATAATGAAGAGAAAGAACATAATTTTTACATTTATTAATAAGCAATATTGAAAATAATGAGCTGTAAGAAGAGAACGATGCCAGACTTCTGGGAACAAGACAGTAACCTGTTTGTTGATATGATGAGTCATTTGATATTTTATCTTTTATGTGAAAAATAATGAGATTTTTAAGTGAATGAATCACCCAATTAATACATGTATAGGAAGGAGTAGGGGTATGGATATTGCTAAAGGCAAATGAAGATGGGTATTCACAGCAAAGTCTGAGCACTAAGGACTATCTCTGAAATACAGTGAAGATGGTCATGAAACAGAGAAGTAGCCAAAGTTCAATGTAGCAGAAACAGCAAAGATATGGATCAAATAAAGTTTGAGAAGGAGTCCACATTATATTTCTTGTTAATAGAGAAGAATGGTGAGCATGGCTATAAAACATATTGTAGAAGTACTATACGTGGAATGTAGGGTGACATAGTAGTAATTAAGCATTTGCTTTTCTTTAATCCTTAAGCCTACCTATTAATGTGACCTGCCATCTCCCGAAAATCTTCCAAATCCTGGATGAGTGTTCCATGAAGTTATCTCAAAGAAACCATACACATTCAGTTTCCCACCTTCTCCTTTCTTTACCAAATGTGATGGCTATCTCGAACAATAGCACTGACCCCCAATATTACTCCTAATTTTTTTCCCTGAAGCCAAAAACTTTCTGTAAACCCACAAATATTCATTAGAAAAGAGGACTTTTGGTGTCTATAATCGTGATATTTTAAAGAGAATAATTTTGGGGATGTGCAATATGAAAGGTTGGAACTACTTACTGCTTTACAATATCATGACTTCCATAAACATGAAATAGGCATTTTCAAATTCAATGAATTTTAATGAATAGGCAAAATATTATGCTAGACATTTCCATTTGTGTACTCATTCATTTGTTCAACAAATATTTATGGAGTGCTGCTTATGTGTGAAGCCTTGTAGACGCTGCCCAAGGATCTCAGAGACCCTTTAGCAATTCACTATAAGAGTGATACAAATGTGTATTTTATTAGTGGGGAAGGAAGCCCAGTGGAGTTCACTAACTCAGCAGCTGATCTCTGAATTTCCTGATTTCCTTAGTGGCTGATCTCCTCTCTGAAATTTCCCAGGTAGAATCCTTGCCACCTAGACAGGCTGCGGGAGTCTGGGAATACTGGACTTGGAAGTTGTAGATGGCAGCTCTTGGACTCTGTCATCATACAGCTCCATAGATCTGAGGAAGCCCCTTAACTTCTGTTTCCCTCAAGTTCCTCATTTCAAAAAGAGAGTTAACGATATCTATTCTGATCTCACAAGGGTGTCCTATTACATGAATGGCATACGTAAAAATACTTTGAAAATGGCATAAATCAAAGCAATCGTGAAGTATTGTCATCATGGATGTTTAAAGTCATGGTTTTAATTCCATATAAAGTTATTCCAAGGAATCTTATTTTTTCCTCTCCTTTGCATGTGGCAAATGCCCTTTTGGGAAATAAAATGAAAGAATTCAGTTTTTTTTCTTTAGTATTTAATGGGAGAGTTTTAGGGAATAGACAGGTTTGGGTCTCCTGTTTCCATTCTTCCCACAGGAATCCTAGGATTTCTATGAGAAGGCAGGTATCTCTGTAGCTATGGACCTCCCAATCCTATTAGTTCCCAGGACTGACTATAAGGTATAAGAAAAAGCAACAAAACAGAAAATGCTGTAGAAGATAAATTTAGTCAGATTACTTAAAGAAGGCTTTCTGTAAAACAAAGGAACACCTTCCACAGGTCCCCAAACCAGACTCAATCAGAACATAATATAATACAGTTCTTCATTAACTTCTTCTAAAATCCCAACTATTGAACCTGACAACATGAAATAATGCTAAGAATGATTTTTAATACAAAGATATTGATTTCAATTACAGAGATTAATTAATCCAACTGTTTTAATAATTCCAGAAATCTCACAAGATCCATACAGATTGAATGCACTGAGGACATCTCACAGGCAGTGCCCTGACATAATAGGGAATCTAGACACTGACAGAGGGTAGAGCAAATAAGCCATTTGCTAAACAAAACTGAACTTACCGATACATCATCTGTAAGAGGAAGAATTTGGTCTTGCAGGTCTGCACCCACTGAACTTGACTTTCTAATCAACTGCATGTCACCTCTAGATGTATTAGAGGTCTATGGCTGAAAGAAATTAAAACAAATTACAAATAGTTGAAATGAAACTAGTTAGACAAGTCTGAACAGAGAGCCTCAACCCGCAGGATAGCTTGAAGAAAACAGCCCAGAGATAGCATAGTCCCAATAAGAAAGCAACATAGTTTCTTTTGGTATTGACTAATTTTGTTAAAGGGAGATAAACTGGTTGAGAGGATTTGAATGAGAAATACCTTAGGAATGCACTAGGATTAAGAATTTAAAGAAGATTATTGGTAGGTATACAAATACCTTAAAGAAACCTTTATATAAAAGCTCTTAATAAAAACAATCAAGTATCCTTAAAACCTAGATTCATAATATAATTCAAGAAATAGTGTTTAATTTTTAGTTGAATAGCAGCTATCTCCATGTATGACAGGGGTAGAGTGAATTTATTAATATATAATTATTTTTCTTTAAAAAATACGTACTTCTGAGAGTATGTGCAAATAAATTCATATCAAACCAGATTTTTTCCTAAAATGGCTTAATGTGATATGTACACATGCTATAATTTATATTTATGTAATATGAATTACAAATATATTTTCTATACATGTATATATATATATATATCCATATATAGAGAGAGCGCAAGAGAGAGACATTTATCAATGTGAAGAAAACAAAGAATATAAGTAAACAATATTTTCAATAAATTTTCAATCAGACATGAATACCTGCTTTTTGTGTATACTGAAACATTAGAAATGAGGCTGAAGTTGTTTCACCATGTTGTGGTCATGGTGCCTTTCCTTCTCCTTAGAAGCAACTAATGTTATTAAGGTCCATTTTCTTACAGAATATACTAAGCATTTACACACAAACAGACACATGCGCGTATACCCATAGAAAAAACATATATGAGTATTGATTGAACAGTATTATATACTTCCTTGTGCAGTTTGTTTTTTCTTCCCTTGATACTCTATTTTATGTTGAGAGAAATGCATTTACCTTATCTTTTTTAACAGCTACATGCAGTATGAATATACTTAGTGTTTAGCCTTGATTATAATCTCACAACCAAATGATAGTCATTTAAAAGGAAACCCTACTTTATTTATTTTTTTAAATTTTTTTTCAACGTTTATTTATTTTTGGGACAGAGAGAGACAGAGCATGAACGGGGGAGGGGCAGAGAGAGAGAGGGAGACACAGAATCGGAAACAGGCTCCAGGCTCTGAGCCATCAGCCCAGAGCCCGACGCGGGGCTCCAACTCACGGACCGCGAGATCGTGACCTGGTTGAAGTCGGACACTCAACCGACTGCGCAACCCAGGCGCCCCAAGGAAACCCTACTTTAAATGAAAATTTAATGTTCATTGCTTCTAACACTTAGGGAAAGTACCATTCAAAAGAATCTTAGTACTGTAGAATGCTTTAAGTGCATAGACTCTAGAATTAGATGTGGGGTTCAAATGTTAGAAGTTTCTATCTGTAAAATAGGAATAATACTTTCCTTAAAAGGTGACTACCTTTTAAGGTTTTTAGAAATGTAAATGTGTCAATATATGTAAAATACTTAGAATAGTACCTTGTGCAATGGAAGCACTACAGAAATATTAACTTTTAATATTACACTTGATCTTAGCCAAAAGGCCAAGAAGCGATATTATTAACTTTTAATATTAAGATCTTAGTTTATTTGCATATATTTTCTTCCTATTTAACAGAGAAACACTTAGTGAAGCTCATTATGTTGAGCTATACAAGGAGCACACGTAGTTACATTCTTCCTTTCCATCTTTTCCCTGCTGTTTCTCTGACACAGGGTTCCATGGAATAGTCAACAGTGGCATGGACTTAGAATGGAATACTGTTTTTTTTTTTTTAACTTTTTATTTTTTATTTTTTTTTAATTTTTTTTTTCAACGTTTTTATTTATTTATGGGACAGACAGAGACAGAGCATGAACGGGGGAGGGGCAGAGAGAATCGGAAACAGGCTCCAGGCTCCGAGCCATCAGCCCAGAGCCTGACGCGGGGCTCGAACTCACGGACCGTGAGATCGTGACCTGGCTGAAGTCGAACGCTTAACCGACTGCGCCACCCAGGCGCCCCTTTTTTTAACTTTTTAAATGAGTGTTTATTTATTTTTGAGTGGGGGGGATAGAGAGAGGGAGACAGAGGTTCTGAAGCTATCAGTGCAGAGCCTGATGTGGGGCTCAAATTTATGAATGGTGAGATCAAGACCTGAGCTGAAGTTGGACACTTGAATGAAGAAGCCACCCAGGCACCCCTAAAATGGGATTTTGACTCCTTGGTAGTTATGTGACCTTGAACAGACCACTTAAACCCTTTGAGCATCCATTTCCTCCTATATGAAATGAGCTGATACCATTTATGTTCAGGGCTTTCGTCAGATTTAAATGACATGGTGTGTATAACACTGCCCAGCACAGTGTCTAGTAATAAACGGCAGCTTCCATAGTGTGTGGCAGAAGGCCTGGTAAACAAAGCCCAGATGTTGAAGGGAGATGCACCTGCCTGTAAATCCAGGCTCCCCTAACATAGCTGCTGCTTGACCTTTCTTAGCTTCCTCATCTGTGCACAGAATTAACGATAGCTTTGCAGACTATTGTAGGAATTAAATGAGAGAGTACATGTAACATGGTCCCCATACTGTGTGTTGTATACATTCAAAAACTGAATAGTAAACTGTATTAAGATAAAATGGCGATGTCTCTGAATGTCAGCACAGCAGAACCTGGCAAGCCATTTGCTCAGGACTCCTCTTTTGGCCTTGATGTCCTCTGGGTCCTCAGTTTTCCAGGTCTCTGTTTATGGGAAGGTAGAGGAATAATGGCTGAATATGAAGATAAATTCCAGAATTGGTAGTGGAAGTTCAGTAAGCTGTAGGCTAACAGAAGGCAATATGGTGTAGCAAACAAGAAGCACACAGCTTGAAACAAATAAAGTGAGGACGAAATTTCTAACTACAGCTTTGAGTAAGTTATTTAACTTTCTGAATGTAATTTTCCTTCTCTGAGAATAGTAATATATGTGCAAATTAAATGAGATTACCTCAAAGGCATTGTATTGAGTAAAAGAATCCAGACTCAAAAGACAACACGTTGTGTGATTCCATTAATAGGCTGTTCTAGAAAATGCCCAGCTTCTAAGGACAAAAATCAGAGTTTCCAGCATCTGGTGGTGACAGGCAAGCATTCACAAGAAGGGAGTTTAGGAGTTGGGGGAAAATGTTTTATATTTTGTGGTGATGGTTTTAAGTTCAAAGAACTTATTTGTCAAAGTTCATAGAACTAGTCACTAAAAAAAGATGAATTTTACTGAATGTAATTTATACCTCAATACAAATATATAATCAATATAGAAAAACAGTTTAATGAGACTATAAAAATTGCAAGTAAACAGTACTTATCAAAGGCCAAGCAATACAATCAATACTTTGCAACAGATCTTTGGGATACAAATTAACCCCATTTTACAGAAATAGAAACTGGAACTCATAGATGTTAAATAGTTTGCCTAATCTCACATCTGAAAGTGGTAAAGATGGCATTTTCCCCCTCAGGTGTCTCTGACTCTAAAAGGCCCTTATCTTTATCGCTTAGATCTACTTTATGAATGGCACTTGATACAAAGCTGACCCTTAAAAATAATTTTATTTTTTCTTATCACTAGCTGATTACAGAGGCTGTAGTAAGAGGTAGCGGTCCTTGGGCACTATTCTGGTCTATCTTTTACGTCCCAACCTAATTAACCTAATGTGACAAGGTAAGATGTAAAGATGTAAAGAGTTATGATGGTCAATAATCACATTTTTATATGGATAAAATTGTATATATTTTCATTTTAGGCATCTGCATAAGTAGATCTCAATAATTCACTGTTTCAAAAGATTGTATATAGTCGTCATGTCCAAACCTATACTTTTAAAGTTGGAGGGGTGCCTGGCTGGCTCAGTTGATTAAGAGTTTGACTCTTGACCTCAGGTCGGGTCATGATCTCACAGTTCCGTGAATTCAAGCCCTACATTGGGCTCTATGCTGTCAGTGCAGAGTCTGCTTAGGATTCTCTCCCTCCTCTCTCTCTGCCCCTCCCCCACTTGTGCTCTCTCTCTCAAAATAAATAAATAAACATTAAAAAAATTTTTAAGTTGGAATTTTTCACAAAAAATAAGTACTAAAGAAAGTTTGTCAGTGTAACTTAAATTGGCATGCTACTGCTTTGCTTTTATCTCCTATTGTGCTATTAAATGATAAAAACTCTTATAGTGCATAAGGATTATATCATGAGACAATAGCAATATAACTTCTGTGATTGAATATTTTTCTTCAACTGATATTTTTGTCCTCTGTCTGATAAGAGGAAATTAAACTGATGCCAAATGACAAATAAGTGTTGTCATGTTGAGAATGAACAGGTGGAAAACATCCCTTAGTCTAGGAGTGTTTGCACATAGGAGCTCAGCCTCTATGTGTTGTGGTTATTTCAGAGAAGCCTACTATGTTAAAAATCATGGCATTCAGTAACTCATTAAATAGATCTTTGCTCAGTTCCTATGATGCACCAGAATAGATTTCAGGTACTTGGATATTAGGGAAGTTAAAAAAAAGATAATCATTAAAGTCACTTCTTTGCATATATCATCAACTCCTTCACTTTGTTTTCACTTTGTGCTGTCTCAATGAAAAGATAATTTTGGATAAACCCGTTTCCATGATTCTTTAGCTGTACTCTTGTGCAGATAAACAGGCCAAGTAGAAAAACACAAACTGATCTAGTTTTAAATTCCTGTGCATGATCCTAAAGTGTGCTCCTGATGCTGGAGGTAGTCATTTTACATGTCCCTAGGCCATTCACTTCCCCACACTTCTGGGCAGTCTCTCACCTCTCTTTTTTTTCTTCAAACCACTTCACTTACTCTTCCATTCTCAATTTTAGCTGATGGCCTTGATCCCTGCATCACTGTATTGGGTTCTTGAGGCTGCTGTAACAAATTACCACAAACCTGGTGGCTTAAAATACAGAAATTTATTTTTTCACAGTTCTGGAGACCAGAAGTCGGAAATGAAGGTGTCAGTATGACTATACTCCCTCCAAAGGCTCTAGGAATAATCATTCCTTGTTTCTTCTAGTTCTGGTGGCTCCAGGAGTTCCTTGACTTGTATCTGCAAACTCCAGTTTCTGCCTCAGTCTCAACATGTTGTCTTTCTGTTCTGTGTTCCCTCCTTTGCTGTCTCTCTCCTGTTCTTTTTTTGTGATAAAATATGCATATCACAAAAAATAGAAGAGGAAGGAAAACTTCCAAATTCATTCTATGAGGCTAGCATTACCCAGATTCCAAAACCAGATAAAGACAAAATAAAAAAAGAGAAGTACAGGCCAGAATATCTGAATGACCATAGATGCAAAAATCCTCAACTAAATATTAGCAAACTGAATCCAACAATACATTTAAAAAATTCATTCATTGTAATCAGGTGGGATTTATTTCTGGGATGCAAGAGTAGGTTCAATATTCCTAAATCAATGAACGTGATACATCACATCAATAAGAGAAAGCATAAAAGCCGTAGGATCATTTCAATAGATGAAGAAAAAGCATTTGACAAAGCAAAACATCTATCCGTGATAAAAATTCTCAACAAAGTAGGTTTAGAGGGAACTTACCTCAATATAATAAAGTCCTTATATGAAAAACCCACAGCTAATACCTTCCTCAATGGGGAAAAACTGAGAACTTTTTCCTTACGGTCAGGAACAAGACAAAGATGTCCACTCTCCCCATTTTTATTCAACATCGTACTGGAAGTCCTAGCCACAGCAATCAGATAAGAGAAAGGAATAAAATGCATCCACGTTAGTAGGGAAGAAGTAAAATTTTCACTATTTGTAGATGACATGGTATTATATATAGAAAACCCTAAAAACTCCACAAAAAACTGCTAGAACTGGAAAAAGAATTCAGTAAGGTTGTAGGATACAAAGTTAATGTACAGAAATCTGATGCATTTCTATACACTATTAATGAAGCAGCAGAAAGAGAAATTAAGAAATCAATCCCATTTACAATTGAAACAAAAATCACAACATACCTAGGAATAAACTTAAAGAGGTAAAAGACCTGTATTCTGAAAGCTTTAAAACATTGATGAAAGAAATTGAAGATGATGCAAAGAAATGGAAAGACATTCCATGCTCATGGATTGGAAGAACAAATATTGTTAAAATGTCTATGCTACACAAAGCAATCTACAGGTTTAAGTCAATCCCTATAAAAATATTAACAGCATATTTCACAAAACTAAAACAAGTCATTTTAGCCATTTTTTAAGTGTTCAGTTCTTTGGCATTAAGTACATTCACATTGTTTGCAACAACCAGCATTACCCATCCTCAGAATTTTTCGTCTTCTAAAACTGAAACACTGTACCTCTTGCATACTAACTTCCGATTTCCCCCTTCCTCTAGTCCCTGGCAACCACCATTCTACTTTTTGTTTCTATTAATTTGACTACTGTATGTACTTTATAAACCTCATATGAGTGTACTCATTCAGTATGCCTTTTTCTGTCTGACTGGATTATTTCACTTAGCATAACGTCCTGAAAGTTCATCTTTGTTGTAGCGTGTGTCAGAATTTTATTTATTTTAGCATAGAATATTATTCCATTGTATGTATATACCACATTTTGTTTATCCATTCATGTGTCAATGGACTCTTGAGTTACTTCCACCTTTTGGCTGTTGAGAATAATGCTGCTATGAATATGGATGTACAAATATCTGTTTGGTTCTGCTTTCAGCTCTTTTGGAAACATACCCAGAGGTAGAATTGTTGTTTCATATGGTAACTCTGTGTTTAATTTTTTGAGAAATCACCTGTTATATGAGTGATTTAAGCGATAAGTGATTTAAGGAGACTGAATGTGTTTCCTTAAAATTTCTATGCTGAAATCCTAATCCTAAATGTGATGGTATTAGGAGATAGAGCCTTTGGGAGATGGTTAGGTCATTAGAATAGAACCCTCATGGATGGGATTCATGCCCTAATAAAAGGACTCCAGAGAGCTCTCTTGCCTTTTCTACCAGGTGAGAGAACACAATGAAAGGTTAAACCAGGAAGCATGCTTTCACCAGACGTGAATCTTCTAGCACATTGACTTTGGATTTCTCAGACTCTGAAACTGCGAGAAATACATGTTTGTTGCTTAAGCCAACTAGTTCATGGTACTTTTGTTATAGCAGTCAGAATGGACTAAGATATTGCCATAGCATTTTCCATAGCAGTTGTATTGTTTTACATTTGTACCAATAACGCACAATTAGTGCACATCTTTACCAACACTTTTTTTTTGTATCCTAATACCCATTATCATGTGAAGTGGTATCTAATTGTGGTTTTCATTTGTATTTATCTATAATTAGTGATGCTGAGAGTTTTATCATATACATATTACCATTTGTATATATTCTTTGGGGAAATGTCTATTCAATATCATATACATATTACCATTTGTATATATTCTTTGGGGAAATGTCTATTTTGCCCCTTTTAAAATTTGGTTGGTTATTTTTTAGTTGTTGAGTTGTAGAAGGTCTGTGTATATTCTGGCTATTAATCCCTTACCAGATATATGATTTGAAAATATTTTGCAAATATTAGAAATATTTCATTTCATTGGTTGCCTTTTCACTCTGTTGATAGCATCTTCTGATGCACAAAATTTTAAAATTGTGATGTCGTCCAGTTTGTCGGTTTTTTCTTTTGTTGCTTATTTTTTTACTGTCACATTTAAAAAATCATTGCCAAATTAAATATCATGAAGCTTGTCACCTATCTTTTTTAATCCACTGCCACAGATTCAAATAGCACCTGTATGCATTTGACCCACAAATCTCTAAACATTTGTTATTATTCTTCTGCATTAAAGTTCTGTCTCCTGGAATAGTGTGAATCTGTTTCTGAAATCTCAAACTCGATATAACCAAACAATTTATTGTACTCTGATTCCTCTGCATCCATTCCTGAGTGTCCCACATCAATTGAATTGTCATGACCTGTATTATTCTTTATGAAATCTTCCTCTCACACAAGAATCTACACCCCACCTCTCTTTCTGTTCCTATTGAACTGGGTCACAAAATCTAACAAATATCTTCCTATGAAAAGAATTCCAACAGTTATTTTGGGTGGGTGGAGATAAAGCAGTAGAACCATTTATTTTAACTGAATTTTATGCTGAAGCTAATTCGAGAAACAAATCACAGTGAGCAGTTCTGGTTGATGTGAGCAGGGCATACCTGAACTCCAATTACTCAGCATCTCTGTATCTCCTGAGAGATAGTCCTTGGAAATCTCTTGTCCTAGAGGTTTCAAGAGGAGACTATTTGTCCTGCTCCACGCTAAAGAAAGGGCATGGATTGGATAGTGACCTAGGAATATTATAGGCATAGCTATAATACTGTCCACAATTAATTAAATAGACCAAACAGAATGTGCTAACATTTCAATCAAAGTTACCAGTTAGTGCAGTTAGGTGCAAGTATTAGTTATAAATATGAGAATCTGTTTAAATTAGAAGATTAATACATAAAACCTTTCTCTTCCTATTGCCTATTACTCTGAGAGATGAAATTTATGTTGGTTATTTTGCATAGATGCTAGAGTAATCCTTGACTGCTTATCTAACAACCTCTGGTAATTTATTCAAATGGAGAAAAACTCTCCTCCCTTAGGCAATTAAATAGAGATGGGTCATTGATTCTGCAGACTGTGGGGATTGGCAGAATTACTTAATAACATGTTTTTATTTTCTTTTCCTCCTGCCATAATTCTCATAGCTAAACTCTTGTCAAATGAAAAATTTCTGTGTTTGTGATTTTTGGTTTGCACTTGAAATTATATGAAAAATTAAAACTTTTCCAACTGATCTAATCTGAAGAAAATGTACTGGGATACAATTTAAAAGTGAATTTATGCATGATGTCAAATATCAGAATTTGGGAGTCATCGGACATGTATGTGTAATTTAATTAAAATTGGCTGTGAATACCAGCAATCCAAGTTCACATCCTTGCCTATACTTGCTATTATTCCACTTGTCTGTGTGGTGTACAGTAATGATTTACTTTTATTTTAATTGTGTTTTTCTCAATAGTAGTTATTTAAACATTTGTCTTACATGCTTATTAACTTTTTGGTTTTCTTTTCTATAAATTGCTTTTTCATATCCTTCCTCATATTTCTTCTGAGACTGTTCTTTTTTGTTGATTTGCAGGACTATTTTGTATATTCTAGTGTCTTTTCAGTTTATGCATTTTAAATATTTTTCCCATTCTATCCATTGTATCATTTACTTAAAAAAAGCAGTGAATAGTCCATTGTATTATTATTATTTGCCTTATAGTTAATACTGTCTATACTTTGCTTTAATAATCTATTACCTATCCTGGGTCACAAAGACAATCTCCTTTTTTGTCTTAACATTATCATTTTTTTCCCTTTTCACTTACATCTCTAATCCATTTTGGGGGTCAACCTTTGTGCATATTTTTTAAGTTTATTTATTACTTATTTATGTATTTAAAAGTTTATTTATTTATTTATTTATTTAGAGAGAAAGAGCAGGGGAGGGGCAGAGAGAAAGAGAGAGAGAGAGAGAGAGAGAGCAGGGGAGGGGCAGAGAGAGAGGGAGAGAGAGAATCCCAAGTAGGCTCTGCACTGTCAGTGCAGAGACTGACATGGGGCTTGAACTCACGAACTGCAAGATCATGACCTGACCCAAAGTCAGATGCTTAACCGACTGAGCCACCCAAGTGCCCCCGTGCATATTTTTAGACAAAGATCTAGGATGGTGATGATAATGGAAATGTGCCTCTCAGATCCCCTGATTTGCAGGATAGAATTGACAGATGGCCCAAGCTGCTGTGCTCAGAGCCATCCATTGCACTAATGGAGGCCATGCTTCCTTTAAGCCTCTCCCAGCCTGTAACCGTGCACAGCAGAGTTGTTAAGGCAAGCTCACTCCTGAGAGATGTGGGACTTTTCTGATGGACAGCTTTGATTTGAGGACTCCCCATAGGCTTGGTCAAATTTTCTTGGGACTGCACAGCCATCTGACGAGATTCTTCCTATCTAACTCTTCTTCCTTCCTTCTTTGCTGCATAAGGGGACAACCTGAACTGTATTCTCTAGGGTCTCTTTGACTCTTCCAGGAATTATTCCATTTTCTTCACAGAAATTTCCCCAATCTCTCAAATCCCACCTTGAGGTTTGATTGAATAGTCTGAGAAAATTTAGGACTGACTAACTCACTACATTGCCTGTTGGGTAAAGAGAACACCACCCTGAGAAGCATGCAGAGCACAGATAATCCCTGGAATAAGGTGAGACCTGAATTACTGAAGATATCACCAGTGGTGACCTGGGAAAACTTCCTGGTAGGGGCATGATTGCAGCCATTATGGTTCAGGCAATTGGTGAGGCAAGCTGAGAAGGAGGAGTGCTACAAAGATAGTGGAGTTGGCTGGTTACTGCTAAATTGCATGTTGCCCTGCAGAAGGATAAGGAGAAGCTGAGAGTCCTTTGTAATCAGTTAAAAGCTATGTGAGATAGGTTACAAAGAGGCCCTAATCTTCTACAGAGAAATAGTAAACGTGGCTCAGCATCAGGATGAAGACCTAATAGTTTCTCAGAATTTGAATGCTTGGTCAAAGCAGATCTGCTATGCTTCTTTAGGTCAGGTCCCTGGTTTGGAATACCTAGGACCTTGAAATGCAATTTGGAGTCAAGTGTATGGATGTCCTTGAAGATATTGTTCTACAGATCCTCTGAATCCTGAGAATTTGCATAAGTAGTCCCTCACTCCTTAGTAAAAGCCAGCCCTTCTCTCATGCAGCAAGATACTGGTGAGCACTTTCCCCACAAGCCCTTTCCCCTTCCTCAACTGAAAACCTGTCGGTAACTCCACTAGAATGTGCTGGGTCTGATAAGGGAGGAAGGAGACTGTGCACTTGAGAATTATGAGAATTAGTGAGAAGAGTACTCCTGTTCCTGACATTGGGTTTTGAGTGTGCTTGATGGAGGAGGGCTGAATGGAAGACTGGAAAAGAATTCATTGATGTTCTCAAAATATAGAATTAACACCCTGCCAAGGACCCAAGGAGACTGGGGAAGTCTTGCTTCTGGAGTGGCTCTTAACATCTTGTGGAAAGAAATAGCCAAAGTTGAGGGAAACAGAAATGTCCCAGTTGTCCTGGCAGGCAGTGGCAGAAGAAATTAAGAAGCTGAGGGAAGTGGCCATGCTGGAATGGATCTGCCATGTGAAGCCAGAAGACCCTGCGGGAGATGTGCTTTATGGGAAGGCCAAGATGACACACCATTTACCAAAGCCGTAGAAATGAGCTGGTGAGAGGGGCTCCAGCGCAGCTAAGAAGTTCAGTGGTGGCTCACCCCTGCAGGTGCAGGCTGACCACACGAGGAGCAGCTATAGAGCTGGCCTCAGAGGGAAGCGGTACTGGAGGAAACCAGCTACTTAAGTTTTAATGCATCCATCCTGGGGTTTGGAGGAGTGAGGGTGAGGAATACCTGAAAGCATCTGATTAGTGGTCACTTTTTCTAGAGCCTCCTCCCCTTAGTAGGTGTTTGCCCTGATACTCCCAAAAGTAGTTGTCTGGATTGCTGTGATTAGTTTCTGGTCTGAAGGGCAGGTGAATGTATTGTTAAGGCAATATAGGGCAGGCAGGGTATTGGGGACTGCAAGAGTAAAACATAAACAGTGTTTCTTTGACCTGTTCTTTTATTCCACTCAGGGTGTCAGCCACCTACCCTCCCTACATAATTCACTTCACGAGAGCCTAGTCTCGTAGCCTTTCACTTTTATTTTCATTTGCTGGCCTAGAACCCATGTTTGCTTCTTTCATCTATAGTTTATCTGATTTTTTTTTGATTTGGAGGGAATATCTTACGCTAGTACGTTATTTTAGCAGAAACAAAAGCCCAGATACTACACACACACACACACACACACACACACATTGCATATATATGAATGCATATAAAATGTTGCTATTTTTTAAAAAAGTGGGTAAGCTCTTTATAAGTGAATGAATATATTTGTTTATATGTGTATAAACAGAACAATTTGAAAGGATATATGCATTTTTTAAAGGTTTATTTATTTTGAGAAAGAGAAGGAGTGCTAGTGGGTGAGGGATAGAAGAGAGGGATAAATGGAGAATACCAAGCAGACTCCACAGGTTCTCAGAACAAAGCCTGATGTGGGGCTCGACCCCACGAACCATGAGATCATGACCTGAGCTGAAATCAAGAGTCGATTGTTCAACCAACTGAGCTACCTAGGCGCCCTAAGGATATACGGTTTTAAACTTTGATTACCTCAGGAGATAACTGGGGAGAGATTGTCTGATTTTTCTTTCTACTAATCTGTGTTGGAAAATAGCTTATGCAACTTTAGAGCTTGAAATGCAATTACAATAAAAGTATATTTAAATAAATTATATAGACCAGGAGATGGCAGCATAGTAACACATTTGGTCTGTTTCTTACTGGGTTTTTGGTGAACATAGGTTTGGATTATAGTGATCTGTTGTTTCTACATTTCTTGGATTCATCTATAATAAAACAATATTAACATATTGCACAATCCAGTCCCTGTTTTATATCTGGGTTGGCTTCTTGCTTAAAATATTACTTGATATTTTTAAATTTTGTGACTAAGTCACTCTGATGCTCCTCTATTACTTGCTACTCTTTTGTTGCCATTAATATATCTTTCTGGGTTATAAGAAATTATCTGATTTAAAAAGCTACCAAAATATTTTTATTCTTAAATAAAATAATAAAAATATATATTTTAAACTTTTTTTATTCTTTAATATACTATTTATTGAAGAAGTTCTGGGATCTTTGTCTAAGGTTGAAAATTCCACTTGTGACCACTTCAATTTCCTTATGGGTCTCTGGGCCTGATATAGCTTATACAAAGAACATTCTGTACTAGTGGGCCAATGACACTAGAGGAAGAGTCTGGAAGTCACCATGATATGCATGGCCAAACACACTACCCAAAGGCTCTGTTACTTTTAACAATAATTATCAAAAATACTTTCACCTCTATGTTGTCTTGAGAACAGGACTTGGTTTTATATACAATTATATACCCAATATCTAGAATATCCAGTGTCTGACACATAGTGTTTCAAGAAATGTTTGTTAGATGAATAAGTGATTTATGCAAGTAGTTGCATACAATGCTGTAGGCCAGTGATGTCCATAAAACTTCATGATTTTGGAAATGATGTATATCTGTGCTACCCAATATGGTACCATTAGCCTTATTTGACTCTTTTATATTAGAAATGATATTAGTGTAACTGATACTATTATAAAGTTCAATTAAATGAACTTTACTTAATTTTAATTAATTTAAATCTAAATAGTCCCATCTGACTAGTGGCTACTATTTCAGATAATGCAGCTTTTAGTGCATAGTGATGCTACGCCACTTCCTATTCTCCACTCTACAATGCTAGTGAATGATGGACTGAGCCATTCTGCCTCAGCTGAATATGTAAATCTTTTTTCAGGCAGTATCTATTTATTCATTCAGAGAATATTAAATAGAATATATACGTGGTATGATTATGCAGGCTTTAGGTACTTGACAAATATCTCTCTTTCTAGAGAGAAATTTATGTAGATTTCTCTCATCTATATAGACCAGTTGACATCTATCTTTAGATAGACTTCTATCTCAATAGATCTGTATAAACAGCCTCCTTCGCCCGAACAGGTTCACTTTCCAAATGATCTTGATTTGGTTAGGATTTTTTGGATATGAGAGTAATCATCATAGACGGTCTTTTTAGCATTCTCAACACATGTGCATTGTAAGAAAAGGGAGAAGAAAGATATGCTCAGACCCATGTAAGAAAATTGTGGTTGTAAGATTTTTAACAAGTGACTTTTTTCCTCTGACTGTTGATTCCATGGCAGTGGTTCTCAGATGGGGGTGATTTAGCCCCACAGGCAACGTTTGGCAATATCCGGATACATTTGCTGTTATTACAACTTGGTGGGGGTTACCACTGGCATCTAGTGTATAGAGGTAGGAAATGTTGCAAACATTCTACAGTTCACAGGATAGCTGCCACCTTCCCCCCACAACAAAGAATTATCTCTGACTAATGTCAGCAGAGCAAAAGTTGAGATGTGTAATGCAATATACTGATGATTCAAAGGAAATGAGGTTGAGTTTATTATTATAAATATATTTTAATGTATACAATATAACATTATGTATGTGGACCAAGAAAGACTCTCAGCTGATATAAAACTCAGAAGAAAATCTTAGCACAGCAGTTATTTCATTAGCCAAATTAATCATAACAGGGGGAGCAAAGGTTTAGAAGCACAGAAAAAGTTTGAGTTTTGTTGAATACTAGTCCATAGTCATATATAGTGTCAGGAAATATACATTTAAATACATATGAAAATGACTATTTTGTCATATAAGTTAAATCCCTCCAAAGATGCTTTCTGGATTATATGAGTATTCTCCAAAAATACTATAAAGAATGCCAGCCATTTTTAACAGTAAATTTAAATATTAGACAATCAGATCTTTTCCAAAATCTTATATCAAATTGGTTATGAATATCTAATTTTATAATGGCTTCTCATGTAAATGATTTATGAATATCTAATTTATATTCGCTTCTTAGTCTGTGGGTCCTTCACTTGTTCTGAAGTTGATTGAAAATAAAGCTATTTAGAAAAGAAAATGCAGTAAGATATAATAAAACATAAGTGAAAAGTTAATTTATGCCAGGTTTGTAACATCTCTCATTTTTAGAGATGGAAAGGAAATCCTTCTCACAGAGTCCTTTTATCTTCTCATTTCCATCTAACAAAAAGACCAAGAAACTTTCTCTTTATTTTCTAAATACAAAAAAAAAAAAAAAGGCATTTTTAGGTAGTGTAGCACAGAATCTGTGCTAGGCAGTGTTTTCAGTTTTCCTGTCTGGTACACAGATTTATTTATTGTTCCAAAGCAAATATTAGGTAGTTGTTTAGAGTTTAAAATCTACACTGTCATGTCAATGTTTTTCAAGTCTCAGAGAGAGGTGAATGTGCATGTGAGGACAAATGGGAAAGGGCTGATAGGAGGGCCATCTCTTAAGTCCCAGTTTCATGCCTAGTGCCCCTCCATCATTTGTGTTCACATTGGCCAGAAGTAATTACCTTGATTTGTCTAGTACAGTGAACCTACAGATTCTTAATGAAGATTATTTGGTGAGGAACATGAAAATTGTGGAGTCAGGGAAGGGCAGTGTGCCCTGTCAGGGAAGAAGAAATAGAGAATGCTTAGCCAATTGGTACTTGTCTGATTAAACTGGATTGTTCTCATTTTAAATGAGTAGGAACAGAAAAATGAGCAAGGAGATCATGGGAGACACTTAGCAGCAATGGCAGATCATTGTGGAGTTGATGATATCTTGTATATTCAGGTTAGCAAAACATTTCAGATGATGTAAAAGAAAGTCTGCTTTCCTCATGTTTAAGGGGAATTTTGTCCGTTCATGCTTATTTGCATCTTGAACTCGATGACAATATACATAGCAACACGTTCTAGCAATGCAATTTGCTAGCGACCACATTAACATTTTGGATGTACAGGTGATTGTTGCATTAGATGTTGGTTTTAGATTTAATCCAGTCCCGATAACAAGTCACTTTGGTGTAAAGTCCAGGCTTGTTTTCTTTTCCACAGTCTATTCCCCAGCTTACTATCCCAATAAGATACCAGTTTCTATCATGTGCTATAACCAGAGGTCCTCCAGAATCACCCTGTAGGAGAAGAAGAAATGTACATTGTCAATGCAATAAATAAAGGGGAGTAAAAAATGAAAGTTTAGGAGCCTGTGAATGACTATTAAATTAATATTTTAAATAAAAGTATGTAGGGGTGCCTGGGTGGCTCAGTAGGTTAAGTGTCTGGCTTCAGCTCAGGTCATGATTTCATGGTTTGTGGGTTCGAACCCCGTGTCAGGCTCTGTGCTGACAGCTCAGAGCCTGGAGCTTCTTTTGGATTCCATGTCTCCCTCTCTCTCTGCCCCTCCTCTGCTCATGCTCTCCTTCTCTCTCACGTATAAAATAAAAACATTAAGAAATTTAAAAAATAAAATAAAAGCATATAAAATGAATTCTGTTTTTACTTACCATTGTTATTAATACAACAATTGAATTTATTGCTTATTACCTGTTTTTATCTTACTACTTCTACTTACCTGTGTTAATATCTTCATCTGGAATAGTGTGAATAAAGCTAATATTTCAGTTTTACCCTTGTATAGTTTTTAGTTTTGCTCTATCTAAACAGAGAGCACAAACTGAACCTGAGTCCAGGCATACAATAGTTACATAAGTGATGAACTCAAGGCTCAACTATATGTCACCTCCATGAAGCCTCTTCTGTTAGCTAGATATAGTCACTTGCTATGAATTTGTGTTTTTTTTAACTTTTTTAAATATTTACTTTTGAGAGAGAGAGAGCGAGAGAGAGAGCAGTGGAAAGACAGAGAAAGAAGAAGACACAGAATCTGAAGCAGTCTCCAGGCTCTAAGCTCTCAGCACAGAGCCTGATGCAGGGCTCGAACTCACAAACCGTGAGATCATGATATGAGCCAAAGTCAGAGGCTTAACTGACTGAACAGCCACCCAGGCACCCCATATTTGAATTGCACCTTGTTCCATTCATACCAATTGATAGGAAGGTGTCCTGGATGCTATATTGTTGTGCAGCAATAGGTGTGTGAAGAGAAGGGTATGCAAAGGGCACTCCAGGCAAATATGCACTATTTATCACTGACAGGCTTTTGTTTCCAAACTAATGTTTAATCCCTAGCCCTAGTGAACTGGTTTGAAGTGTGTGAATCCTGAGGACTTCCCTGATATCTTTAACCCAAGGTTTAGACAGATGATTTTTAAATTTATCTTTTAGCAATAAACCTATATGGAAGCCCATTATAGACTTATTTTATAAGACAAATGATCCTGTTTGAAGCAGGCCTGGGATCCTAGAGTTTTGGCTCTTATCTCCCTTCCCTTCTCTTTCCATGTAGCCTTTAGGGCTCAGTGGACAGAGTGTGAAAACTTTGGTTACTAAAAGCAATGCTTCTCAGCTCTTTTCCTGTAAGACCACATCCTAATTTAGGTCCTTAGTATTTTATTTTGCTGCTAGCGAAGGAAGCATGGGAACATGGACCAATGGAAAGAGAACATCTTTTACATAGATTTATGTTTCTGCTCAAAAGTCATGTTATCTGGTTGTGTTGTGGACCGCCTTGTTTTTGCTTCTCCTCAGGAAGGAAAGTGAGTGGAAGGAGATCTTATAATCAGAATATGTAGCCAAATCCTAGGTTTTTGTTCTTTTCGTTACTTGTTTGCTATATTATTAGATTGTAAATTCATTGTGGATTCAGTATAGGCTTTTTTTTTTTAATGTTTATGTTTCCTTCAGTAATTGCCACATTACCTTGCAATATACAAAAAAAAAATGGAATGAATAAGTGAAAGAATATTTATTATATCACATTACAGCTAGGTAGTGGCAGATCAATAGTGGGCCCTTTGCATTTAAGTAAAGCACTCATATGTGTCACATTCTCAAAACATTTCCTAATCTTTTAAGAATTGCTAAACTATTGGACTCAAGTGAAAATCTTCATTATTTTAGTTACTTATTTTTAGTCTTTTAAGTAGCCTGAATTTAAAACTGATATTCTCCTTAAATGCTTAATCTAAGATTTTGTATGGTTTAGTGAAATGCTATTTACTTTTTAGATATAATTTGTGAGGCAACACTTTAATATGAATAAGTGTTGATAAATGTATTCTCTTCCTAAATGGTGTGATTCTATATGAATGTGGACTGCTAATGGTCAAAAGGGTTAAGCGCTGGTGGGATGATGGCTCTGGCTATGGAAGGATCTTCAGATTCCATTCCATAGTGCCTTACAAGTAGTAGGGGTCAGACACCTAATTGGTTATCATTGCGACATGAAGGAATGATTGTGTGGCTCCCTGGCTTGGTTTCTACTATCTGCTTCCAGTCTTTTTCTCTAATCAAAGTACTAATTTGCAACTGATGGTCCTTTTTTACATATGGTTCTGGACAATACGAGGGTGTTAAATGAGGAGTATTTCTTAAGGTTCTCCCATTACCTCTTTTTACACTCTCTTCCCTCCTCGTCAACTTAATTTTATAGTTGTATGAAGTGACATCGGTCTATAGTCAGTGAGGCCACCTCCATTCACCACACTCATTTTTGTGGACTTGAGTCTATTCTTACCTCACAGGCATCTCGCTTTCCTGTCAAGAATCCAGCACATATCATTCCTGATGATACAGCACCACCATATACATGAACTTGATTACATACATCATTACTTATGATCTCTACTTCAACTTGTCGCAGAGTATTGGGAAAAGGACCTAAAGAAGAAAATAATTAATAGATGAAGAATTTTCACATTGTTGCTTATGACAGTTAATTGTTGTGTTTTATAAAGGATGTACTGGTGATAAGATATATGTCTTAAAGTTGTAGGACTCTGAGCTCGATGACAGTGCTCAGGTTCAAGTTATATTTCTTGCGTGCCTTCTAGGTGCTAGGTACCATTCTTGGCACATTTACTTCCACTATCTTATTTAATCCTTGCAACAACCAACAAAAGTAGATATGAATATTCTCTTTTTCAGATGAGAAAACCAAAGCTTACCTGGTTATGAGTCTTGCTCTGATCACATAGCTAAATGGAGGATAACATCACATTTAAACCCAGGGCATTTTTCATCACTTGGGAGAATCTGTGATAGTTTACCTTACCTTACCTGGAAATCTGCCACATCACTTTAAAAAACACAGCTATAATGGGAATTGAAAATCCTTCAGGAAGAGCAGTATAGAGTGAGGTTGTACAATCAGAAAGTAATTTTAATACTGAATAAATGGAACCCTACTGCTTCATCAGAAAGACCATATCTACTTTGATAATAGCTCAAATGGCTGTCCACAACTAAGTAAGTAAGTAACCAATACCAAGATAAGATTTAAATCTTGTTTTACTAATGATCCACACATTCATTGATTTGCTGTTATATGAAAAGTGCTTTTAATTGTGTATTGTACCATTTTAGTCATTGTATTCTTCTCATTACCCCTGAGCAGCTTTTATTTTAAAGACTGTATTAGTCCTTCATATAAAGATGGATGCACTGTTTACAAAAGGTTCAAAGACAATTAAAAGGAGGAAGGAGGGCAGTGCTGTCAATTTGACCAACGAATCAGGGTAATTCTGTGCTAAAGACTCTAGGCTTAGCAGTAGCACATGTGAGTTTGAATACTGCACAATTTATGTGCTATTTAGCCTTGGGCAAGTTATTTAATCTCACTAAGCATCAGTTTACTCGCTAAAAGGAGTAAATGATACCTATCTCACATGTCTGTTGTAAGGGTTAAAAAATAATTAATGTTAGGGTGCCTGGGTTGCTCAGTTGGTTAAGTGTTTGACTCTTGATCTCAGCTCAGGGCATGATCTCATGGTTCATGAGTTCGAACCCTGCATCTGGCTAACACTGTCAGTGAGGAGCCTGCTTGGGATTCTCTCTCTTCTTCTCTATCTGTCCCTCTCCCACTTGTGCTCCATCTCTCTCTCTCTCTCTCTCTCTCTCTCTCTCTCTCTCTCTCTCTCTTAAAATAAATAAGTAAACTTAAAAAAATAATTAATGTAACCAATTATGATAGTGCTTTGTCCCACATTTAGATTTCAGCCAATGGAAGCTATTGGAGTGGATTGTAGAGTATGAAATTATGTATTTAAAACCCTCATGGTACTAAGCTGCACTTCAATGTCAAAGATGGCTAGTGAGTGCTAGAGCTTTTATAAGAGAAGATATAGGTTTCTAGGGATTTTGTCACTAACTGTAAATAAATCTAATTCTCTGTATTAAGCCTAGTAAATTCACTTACCTAGCGTTAACTATCTTGCTGAAAAACTAAGCCTAAATCTTTTATTATAGTCATTAAAGATTATCTAGGATCTGGTGCATTTCTTCACCATTTTTAAGCACTGGAGGGTCATTAAATGACCATTTTCTCTTCATTTCTGATTCTCTTTGAAATGGTCCTAGTGAAAGAATCTGCTCACTCTCTATTCTTTCTACAGATTTTTAGAACAGGCTAAACTATTTGTGTAGATGCTTCAGCAATATTCAATACTATCTCTTTTGTCCTCTAATTGACATTTAAAATTTATAGGTATTCCTAGGTTTTAATCAACTGTATTTAAACTATTTATAATTTCTGTGTGCCTACTTTTGTGTTATGTTAATTGGCCTAGGATGCCTAGTTTTAAACTTCAAGTGCTTATAATTCCTTAATCTCAACTTTTAAAAAGTCAATTCAAGTGCTTAACAATATAACAAGCTATTTTACATTATCAACTATTCAAGGAAGAAACTATCCAGAATAGAAAGTTTCTATTTTACAAGCTGTCTGGTAACAAGATTTCTAATTAGATATAATTGGATAAATTTGGGGAAGTAGAAGAAAACCTTAGTCCTTGTCTCAGTTTCAAAATACAGAGAAAACCATAATCAAATATTTAATGCTTAACTTTAGACTGATGTCTTACAAATTTATAACATTATTTCTGGGAAGTATACAACTTGTTAGAGTAGATAGATCAAAGACACTATTGGGCATTGACGATTCATGATGAAGTCCCAAATCACTCCCAAACTACTACTCTGGGAGGGTGTGGTGTTAAGTTTAATTAGGGTCTAGAGGAAGTGTAGTGGTATTGCCCTAGTGGTAGATGCTTTCCATTTCTACTCTAGTCAGTATGGTGGTCTTCTAATCCCAAAGGATTTGATTCCTCTTTGTTCTCATCACCATTGCCTATAGAACAAGGCAGATCCCCCAAGATGAGGAAAATAACTCTCAGATTATAATGACAGTATAACAACCTGGACCCAACATCAGAATTTTGGAGTTCATATTGAAGGGAAGCAGATTTCTATAAAAATGAAGTGACAGAGACTTAGTACATAAAAGCTATCTTTGGAGCAAGTAGATAAATAAGACTATAACTTTTTTTTTTTAATTTTTTTTTTCAACGTTTATTTATTTTTGGGACAGAGAGAGACAGAGCATGAATGGGGGAGGGGCAGAGAGAGAGGGAGACACAGAATCGGAAACAGGCTCCAGGCTCTGGGCCATCAGCTCAGAGCCTGACGCGGGGCTCGAACTCACAGACTGCAAGATCGTGACCTGGCTGAAGTCGGAGGCCCAACCGACTGCGCCACCCAGGCGCCCCAAGACTATAACTTTTTAACAAGAGACTGGAACAAGAATCAGAAATTCAAAGGCTGCTTAAACTATACGTAAATTGCTCACCTAAGAAAGGTAGAAACAGAGACTCCTATCAAGATCTGAAAATCTAGGGGCGCCTGGGTGGCGCAGCCGGTTAAACGTCCGACTTCAGCCAGGTCACGATCTCGCGGTCCGTGAGTTCGAGCCCCGCGTCAGGCTCTGGGCTGATGGCTCAGAGCCTGGAGCCTGTTTCTGATTCTGTGTCTCCCTCTCTCTCTGCCACTCCCCCGTTCATGCTCTGTCTCTCTCTGTCCCAAAAATAAATAAACGTTGAAAAAAAATTAAAAAAAAATCTGAAAATCTATCTTTGCAGTGTATTGTGTATTATTAAATGTAGTAAAATGTTGTACTTTTGAACTGTATAAATCCTGAGGCTTAAAACCTGCTCCATAGATACATGGATCAGAGGGGTCCCATTTAATAGTGAGCATCAGGCGTGACATTTAAATTGTTTACTTAAAAAAATTGCTTAAGTCTGTTTTTGTTTAGTTGTATGACACATTACAGAAATTTATCGTTATTACTGCTCACAAATCACATACTTTAAGATTCATGCAACCATGGCAGAATCTCTACATATAAAAGACAGCAACATGGGGCTCCTGGGTAGCTCAGTTGGTTAAGCGTCTAACTGTGGTTCAGGCCATGATCTTACAGTTTGTGGGTTCAAGCCCTGTGTTGGGCTCTGTGCTGTCAGCTCCAAGCCTGGCGTCTGCTTTGAATTCTGCATCTCCCTCTCTCTCTGGCCCTTCCCTGCTCACGCTTTATCTCTCTGTCTCTGTCTCTCTCTTTCAAAAATAAATAAACATTAAAATTTTTTAATACAAAAAAGAGACAGCAACAAAGAAGTAAATGATATGAAAAAATATGCCTTAATAATTTTTGAAAAGGAAGTTATAACTAGCTGTAAAATTATAACCAAAATAGCCCATAAAGAAAGCATTAAACATAGATACTGTCTAATAGTAATAGCCAAAGTTTCCATAAGTCACCATATCTGTTTTTTTTGTTTGTTGTTTTGTGATATTTTTCATGGGACATCTTGATTTCATCTCTTACATTCAATATTTTGATTTTGTATCTTATTTTATATCTCCATTCAAATGGAAGACAGCTTTGCATTTTTTGCTTAGTTCTTTTTACTGAGATACTCACCATTAGCTTTTAATGCTCCCCATCCAGTGACAAACACTGGACTCTGAGGCAAGACTTCAAAAGTATCATCTGGGAGACAGACTCTGCCCACATCATTGGAAAAGAGGACGGGGGTGGAAAGCTTCACCACAGCAATGTCGTCGTCATGCTTATGGGTAGCATAGTTGTTGTGAATGATAATTGATTGTATCTTTCTTCTCATCAGAGGAGGGCTGAGAGTTGTTCCAAAACTAGCCATCCAGAGTTTGGGGTTTTTGTAACTGATCACAGATTAAAAGTATTACAGTTGGTTCATTTCTGATCTAAAGTTGCCCAGAACTCCGAATAAGCATAGGACATAGAGGTGGTAGAAGGGAAAATTGTTTAAGATGAAGGAATCTACTGCTGAAATCATTGTTGCACTATATACTAACTAACTTGGATGCAAATTTAAAAAATAAATTAAAAAAAAGAAAAAAGTTAAAAGAAAATTGTTTAAGGTGATAGTTGATTGGGGTCTTCCCACTCTACTTGAGGTATCTCCCCCAGGATTGCTCTGCTTCATTTAGGTGATACAAATCCACCCCACCTCCCCATTCTAAGGTAGCTTACTCCCCTTGAGGGGGAGTTTGTATTTTCTAAAGGAAACAAAATATTATTGCTAGTTTTGATTATAAAAGAAATACAGAGTAGTTGAAAAGCCTATAAATAAATAAAAAAATAGACTTATGTGCCCATATATGTACACATCCATGCACATATATACCCCCATATGCATGCAGTAATATAAATGTATGTATAGCTATTGAGAGAGAAAGAAAGGGAGAAGGGAGGGAGAAGGAGAGGGAGAGGTGTCAACTTGGAGGCACACTTTATATATCGATTGTTTTGTCATCCTTTATTTTTAGTTAACATTTTACTCAGAATATTTTCCCACTTGATATGAATTTCACTAGATTTACTGTATCTCATTATTATCTCCATGTATCCCATATGTTACATCTTCAAAAAAGATATAATTAAAGTGCAGGACTAAAGACATTCATGTGGGATAATCTGATGTAAATTTGTGCATCAGGGTACTATTAGCAGAGTTAAAAAATCCACAATATATCTTAGGAAAACTGGTGAGTATGCTTAACTTTTGAAGTGTTGTCTTGTTCTTAGTTAAATTAGGACTGCTGGGGAATATATTTCCAGTTGCAGCTGAAGATTCTCTAATTTTTCTACTATTCTTTAGTTACTGTCATTTCTTCCTAAGCCTGCTTCACAATGTTGAGTTCCAGTGGGAGGCCTAAGATGCTCATAAAAGAATGAAAAATTTTTGAGAATTATGAGAAATGAAGGTAAGAAAAGAAGGTGAAATTGGTCATCCTGCTGGTATAGACTGAGGACTTACATGTCAAAGCAGTGAGCAGCAGTTAGGAGCCACTCCTCACTGATCAAAGACGCGCCACAGAAATGGATGCCATCCATTTGCAGGCTGGCTTGCCATGGCCAATCAGCTCTTTTTGCAGGATAACCTTCAGCAATTCGTTCCATGGATGGAAACTCTCTCCCTCTACCACAACCTGTCAGGAGGAAATAAGATAGTTTTGTTTTGTTTTATTTTTATTTTATTTTATTGTTTCATTTTAGTTGACACACAATGTTACATTAGCATTAGCTGTACATTATAGAGATTCAACTTCTCTATCATTATGCTGCGCTCGCAACAAGTGTAGCTATAAGATGGTTATTTATAAACAGTGTTTTAAACATGTCAAGGCATGTTTAGCACATAAAGATGGAAACAGAAGTTTGTCTTGCCTTCAAAAAATTAATCAAAATTATGTAATAGAATAATGATCATTCAAATTGAAAAAGGATTGGGGCGCCTGGTTGGTGCAGTCGGTTGAGCGTCCGACTTCAGCCAGGTCACGATCTCGCGGTCCGTGAGTTCGAGCCCCGCGTCGGGCTCTGGGCTGATGGCTCAGAGCCTGGACCCTGTTTCTGATTCTGTGTCTCCCTCTCTCTCTGCCCCTCCCCCGTTCATGCTCTGTCTCTCTCTGTCCCAAAAATAAATAAACGTTGGAAAAAAAAAATTAAAAAAAAAAACAAATTGAAAAAGGATTAACTTAAAAAATAAACTACTTAATATCCTCCCTAGTGCATTTAAAGCAATTTCAGTTTAAAGTTTGTTTTTTCATATCTTACTAGGTCATTTTCTTATGTGCGACAGTTTACTTCATGATGGTTGACAATTTTGAGTGCACAATGTATGCTACTTATTGCAGAAAAATACCACTGGTACATTTAAAATACCTGTCTAATATTATAGCCATTACCCAATTGTATCAAAATTCACATATTAAAATTAATGGGTGTTATTTAATTCTAAGCAAAATTTTCTACTTTAACAAAGTGAGCCAAATAAGAATAAATACAATAAAATGATAGGGAATTGTTAAAATAAGTTATCAGGGAAACATTCTGTGAGGAATAATAAGTTATTTCCAAGAAGCCCATATAGGCATGGCCAATTATTATTAATAATAATTTTTCCTCTTACAGAGTGTTAAATCATGTATCAATTCAGAGATATTTCATACTTTTGGGAAATAGTAAACCTGGGGATAGAGAAACTCTAGCAGTATTTTGAATTTTAGCATTTGATTTACAAACATCACAGGGATATTCTCGAACTTACAGCTGTTCAGAATGTGCTCTGCTTGTGCTTCATTCATATCTGGAAAAAGCAAGATGATTTCTCAGCAGTAGAACAATTATAATTTGGAAATACTATGCCTACATGACATGAATATTTCTGGTTGGGATGAGTTGAGTTAGTCAGGACATTCTTTAATTTTAAGACAATAAAATGAAATCCCACCAGAAGAAGAGACCTGGGTATAAATTAAACCCTTCTTCTAACTCTTTATGGACTCTGGGAAAATCCTGGGTTATGATTTTAAAATCATCTGCATAGAGAAGGATATTATTTTACTTGAAAGAAGACTACATCTAATTAATTTAGCCATAGTAATTTATTAAAATACAAGTCAAACAGAAGAGGGTCTAGGACTACTTTTACATGTGTACTGTTATATGGTGGGCACCATTTCCTTCTGTCCTCATTCACACATTAGTGATATGGTAAAGGCACTCAAAGCATCTTAGATGCCTGACATTTCCACAGAGTCTCCCAGTAGAATAAAGTCCACCAGTGTACTAATGAATCTTCAAAATATGTTAGTCATTTTATCATAAAGTAAAATAGAAGAAATCATGATCAGTGACTGCTCTCCGAAATTATATGAATTGTTCCTCATGCCAGATAATATAATGAATAATCCAGATCCACAGTTTTGTTAAGTTAAAAACTAGTGTGGAGTTCTGGTAAGCCTGAAAAATTAATGCATTTTTCAGACTCTAAACTCAGATTGAGTTCATCAGCAGGGAACTAAGCTTATGTTTATTACTGTTTATTAGAATAAATCCCTTTGAATTAGTTTTGCTAATAATTCTCTAGTGGCTTCCCTGATCTTTATAACTGAAACTTCCTACCTGGATCTGCATGACATGGTCCCTATTTACGTCTTTGTTGTCATGTTGAACTGTTCTTGCTTTTAGCCATGACTCAGTCACCCTGGCCGTTCTGTTTCTTGGCTGTGCCAAGGTGTTCATACAGTCTTTATTCTAGTTGTCCCCTGCCAGAAATGCTCTTCCCTTGGCCATTTTTATGGTTGGTTCCCTATTGTCATTCAGAAATTAACTTAAAGTCTTCTCCTCAGACAGGCTTTCCATGACAAATCAAAGCAACCTCCCATTCTCTATTCTCTTTATTGAATATGAAAATTCAAATTATTTGATTTAACTTTTGTTTACTTATTTTTTAGTGGGCCATTGTCTTTCTTATTCCAATTACAATGTTCTATGAGGAGGGGTAATTTCCTGGCACAAATAGGTTCTTAATAAATACTTGCTAAATGAATAATGAGCAGTTATGATAACTAGTAATTTACTGAGTCCTATCTACTAGGGAGTATGACAAACATTGCTTATATCCTCCCAATAGCAGTATGAGGCAAAAGTATTAAGGACATAATTTAAATACTTCTTCAGGTATAAAGCTTGTTCTACAACCATTTCACTGTAAGGTCAATTATAGTCTAGTGTCGCCTTCTGTAGGAATGGAACAATGAGAGGAGTGGAATTATGGTCAATTCATGAGTAACTAGTCTGGGCTTATTTCTATCTGCGGCAACTACTGAGGGACTTCAGAGAAGACATGAAATCTCCTAGGTGAATGTTACCCAGCAGATATGCTCCACCTGCAGGACAAAAGTTGAATAGCTCCAGTTTTGGAACAAGACTGTAGACTCCCTTTTCTCAGCCCTTCTCCTATAACTAAATACAACTAAATATCCTGAAAATCATCTAGCAGATAACGGTAAAATAACTCTTAAAGCTGGAAGGAGGAAGGCAAAATGGCTAGAGACTACAGTATTTGAAGGACAGTGTGATGAGCTTCCTAGTTTTGTTTTCATCTCACCTACATTTGGACTGGGGACCAAGAAAGGCCTGCAATCTGAAACCATCCATAGGCATAGACAAAAAAAATCCTAAGAAAAGTCTGCTCTCTCCATCCAAATACTGGGAAAGAGAAGCACAACAGAGGCCTAGTGAGGAGCCCAAATCTCCTGTTTCACAACACAGGGCTGGCTATCTATTTTACTAGCAGCAGTGGCAGTAATAAGCCCTTGACCATCCCAAACCCCACTTCCCAATCAGGGCACCAGCTTGCAGACTGACACCCACAGGGACAGCATCAACCTTTATCTCCCCTGTGCCATAAGTAGGTTCAAGCCCACCACACCTCTACACGGAGAGGATGGCCAAGGGATACAAGGCAGCTGAGAGAAGCCTGTTTTATTCCCATATATGTTGCTGGCAGCAGGAATTGAGAGGATGTTCCAGAAGACTAGAATAAATACTGCAAGGACTCTGCAAACTAAGTTGTTATTGAAACCACAAAAGTTGGTGAGAATCTATACTCCAAACCTAAACAAGTTGGCTATTTGCCAAAATAATAGAATTAAATAGGATCAAGAGTCTCCTAACATAAACTGAAATGTTCAGAATACAAACAAGTTACTTGCCATACTGAAACCCAGGAAAACCACACTCTGCATGAGAAAAGAATATCAACAAATACCAATACTGAGATGAATAAGAAGTTGGAAGTATCTGATATGGATTTTAAAGCAGATGCCAGAAAAATAATTCATCAATTACAAATTCTTTTGAAACAAATGAAGAAATGGAAAATCTGAGCGAAGAAATAGAAGTTACAAAAACCAATTGCAAAATTATAGGACTGAAAAGTATAAGTAATAATTATTATTATATTTATACTATTATATTTATATATAATATTATGTAATATGTAAATATTATTTACAATAATATTCATATTATTATATTTATTATTAATTATTATTGTTATTAACCCTGCTGGGTGGTCTTAATAATGGAGAGTGGACCTGGGGGATAGACTCAGTAAACTTGAATTAAATTAAATAGTGTTTACTCAGAAGAACAGAGAGAAAAGAGACTGAAAAAAAATCAAGAAAACATCTGAGATTTGTGGGATGATAACAAAAGATTTAACATTCATATTATCAGAGTTCCAGAAGAAGAAGAAAAAGAGTGTGAGACTGAAAAAGGATTGAAGGAAACAATGGTTGAAGACTTCTCAAATTTGGCTAAAGACAGAGATCTGCAGATTCAGGAAGGTGAGAAAATCTCAAATAGGAAAGACTCAAGTCCACAGCAAGATCCATTATAATTAAGTTACTAAAAACTAAAGACAATGAAAAATTCTTAAAAACAGAAAAATGATATATTACCTATAAAGTAACACCAATTCAAATAACAGCAGTTTTCTCATTTGAAACCATGGAAGACAAAAGAAAGTGGCATAGCATTTTTCAAGCTCTGAAAGAAAAAACTATTAACCACGAATCCTATATCCGCTGAAACTGTATTTAGAAATGAAGAGGAGATGAAGGTATTCTAGGATGAAGAGAAATTAAAAGAATTTGTTTCTAACAGACCTACTCTTGGAAAAGGGCTAAAGGAAGCTTTCCAAACAAAAAGCAACTGATAATAGAAGGCTAGCACCTTCAGAAAGGAAAGGAAGAGACAGAATGTGTAAACACAGAAATAAACATAATACACTATTTTTCACTTCATGGGTTTCTTTAAACATATTTTATGGCCAAAGAAAAGATGTGACACCATCTCATGTGCTGAATGTATACAGAAGAAATACTTAAGAAAAATATATCTAAAAAATGGGGAGGGCACAGGCCACATGGAGGTAAAGTTTTTATACTTCATTTGAAATGTTGACATCAGTAGGTTGTGGCTAGTTACATGTGTGCATATTAATACATAAAGCAGCCACTAGGACAATTATACATAGTGATAAACTTAAAAACATTACAAATAATCAAAATGGAACTCTAAAAAAATATTGACGTTACCCACAGGGAGCGAGAAAACAAGCAACAGAGACATAAGGCACAGCACAAATAGAAAGCATTTATAATAAAATGAGAGACTTAAGCTCTAACATATCAATAATTACTTTAATGTGTAAATAGTTTAAATACATCAATTAAAAGAGAATGGCAGAGTATAATTAAGAAGAAATGGCTCAACTATTTTCTTTTTACACTGAAATATCTAAATTGAAAATAAAAGGTTGAAAAAAGATATATCACACAAATATGAATCCAAAAAAAAACCAGTAGTGGCTTTATTAATTTCAGATAAAGTGGACTTCAGAGAAGAGAAAAATTACTGGGGACATAGAGGGACATTACATAATGATAAAAGGATCAATTTACAAAGAATATGTAGCAACTTTGTGTGTTTACAAATAGCAGAGCTTCAAAATACATCAAGCAATAACTGAAAGAGCTGAAAGAAGGAATAGACAAATTCACAATTATAGTTGGGGCTTCACCATCCTCTAATATCAACAATTGACAGGATTACTAGCCAGAAAATCAGCAAGGATATGGAATTAAACAACATCAACAACAAGACCTAATTGACATTTATAAAAAACTCCATTCAGCAATAATAGAAGGCACATTCCTTGCAAGCAGCCATGGAATAGTCATTAAACTGGACCATATCCAGTGTCATAATCTTATGCATATTAAAAGAATTGAGATCAGATTATGTTCTCTGTTCATGGTGGGGTCAAATTAGAAACCAATAACAGAAAGGCAATGAGAAAATCTCCAAACACGGAATTAAACAGCAGACTACTAAGTAATATGGTCCAAGAAGTCCCAAAGAAAATAAAAACATTACATAGAACTGAGGGAATATGAAAATACAACATAGCAAGTATCATGGGATGCAGATAAAGCATTACAGAGAGGAAAGTTATAGTACTAAATGCTTATGTTAAAAAAGAGAAATAATCTCAAATCAACACTCTGAGTTCCTAACTCAAAAAAACTAGAAAAAGAAGAGCAAAGTAGGCCTAAAGTAAGGTAGAAGAAGGAAATAGTGAAGAAAAAAAATCAATCAAGATCAGAATTTCAATCAAGAGTTAAAACAGAAGAATAATATTAAAAAATCATTGAAACAAAAAACAGTGGTTGTAAGAAAAAAATCAATTGAATTGATAAGCTTCTAGAAGGTTGATAAAGATAAAAATAAAGAAGACAAAAATCACCAATATCAGCAATTAAATGAGGGGATATCACAAAAGAGCCTGCAGCCCTTATAAGTTAATTAAGGAATACTTTGAACAACCTTACATTCATAAGTTTGATAATTTAAAAGAAAAGGATGGATTCCTTGAAAACCATAAACTACTAAAATTCATCAAAGATGGTATGGATAACCTGAACAGTCCTACTGTTAAAGAAACTGAATTTGTAATAAAAGATTAGAAACGAATCCTTAGGCCCAGATGGCTTCACTGGAGATTTTGGCAAAACATTCAAAGAATTAACACCACTTTTACACAATTCCTTCTAGAAACTATAAGAAATGAGAACATTTCCTAATTTATTTGATATAGCCAGTATTATCCTAATACTGGAACTAGATAAGAAAAGAAAGCACACTAGTATCTGTCATGAATTTAGATGCAAAATTCTCAGCAAAATTTTAACCAATTGAATCCAGCAATGTATGTAAAGAATAATATGGAGTGATGAAGTGGGTTTATTCCAGGTACGTAAGGATAGTTCAATATTTGTAAATCAATTAACGCAATCTTCCATACCAACAGACTACAGAACAAAATTATATGATTATGTCAATTGATCTAGAAGATATATTCAACAAAATTTGGCACCTGTCACACCACCACACCCATCTATCATAGTCATAATAAAAACATTTGAAAATAACAAGTGTTGATGAAGATTGGGAAATATTAGAACCTTTATACATTGTGGTGAGAATGTAAAATGATGCAGCCACTGTGGAAAACAGTTTACAGTTCCGTAACAAGTCAAACATAGAGTTACCATATTGCCCAGAAATTCCACTCCTAGGTATATATCCAACAGTATTGAAAACTGATATTCAAATACTATACACCAATATTTATAGCAGTACTATTCACAATAGCCAAACAATGGGAACAGCACAAATGTCCATCAACTGATGAATAGGTAAACAAAATATAATATATCTATAAAGTAAAATATTATTCAGCCATAAAAAGAAATGAAGTATTGATACATCCTAAAACATGGATGAACTCTGAAAATATTATGCTAAGTGAAATAAGCCAGACACAAAGGTAACATATTATATGGACTCATCTATATGAAACATCCTGAATAAGTAAATCCATAAATACAGAAAGTTAACTAGTGGTTGTCAGGGGCTGGGGGAAGGGAAAATGAGTGCTTAATTGGTGTAGGATTTCCTTTGAGGTCAGGAAAATGTCTTGAAACTAGGTAGAGATAATGGTTGCACAATATTATCAACTTAATGCTACTAAATTGTACACTTTAAAATGGCTAATGGTTAATTTTTATGTTACATAAATTTTATCTCAAAAAACCACACCCATTTATGATAAAAACTCTTGGTCCATTAAGAGGTATTTTCTCAACTTCTTTGATGAACATTTACAAAAAACCTATTTCTAACATCATACTTAAAGGTGAAAGATTGAATGCTTTCCCTCTATGATAGGAAATAAGGCAAGAATATCCACTATCATCACTCTTATGTAACATAGTACTGGAAGGTCTAGCCACTGAATAAGATAAGAAAAACAAATAAAAGGCATACGCATTGGATAGAAAAAAAGAAAACTCTCTCTATTTGAAGATGACATAATTGTGTACATAGAAGACTCCAAGGAATCTACCAAAAAAAAAAAAAAAACCACCCACAACAGCCTAGAATTAACAAGTGAATTTAGTAATGTTGCAAAATACAATATCAATACTCAAAAATCAATTGTATTTTTATATGCTGACAATAAGCAAGTAGAAATCAAAATATAAAAACATGTTTACAGTTTCTCCAAAGAAAATGAAATATTCAGTTATAATTGTAACAAAAATGTACAGGATTTGTATGCTGAAAGTTAGAAAATGCTGATGCTCAACATAGTAAAAGAGGTCAATTTGCCCCTAATAGATCTATAGTTCTAGCAAAATTTCTATCAAAATCTGTTAGGGTTTTTTTTTGTAGATATATATAAGATTATTCTAAAATTTATTTAAGACCTAAGGTATTTAAAATAATAATGATAAAGAATAATAAAGTGGGAGAATCATCCTTCCCAATGCTAAGCTTGCTATAGAGCTGCAGCATTCAAGAGAGTATGATCCTAGTGGAAGGATAAATCAATGGAATATAATGGAGAACCCAAAAATAGATCCCCACAAAAATGCACAATTAATTTTTGATAAAGGAGTCAATGTAATTCAGTGAAAGGTGGGCAGCAAAAAAAACCTCACAGCTTACACAAAAATGAGCTCAAAATGAATCATACACTTTAATATAAGATATAATGTAATGTGAAGCCTTCAAATTTTATAGAGATATGTATAAAATGTTAAAAAGTATAAGTGTAAAATTACAAAATTTAGAAAAGAACATAGGAAATAATTGTCAGAGACCCAGGACTAGGGGAAGATTTCTTACCAACAACATAATCCATAAAATGAAAGTTTGGTTCGTTGAATCTCATCAAATGTAAAACATTTCCTATCTGTTTATGGGATGAAAAAGCAAATGTCAGAGTAGTAGGAATTATTTACAAATTACATATCTGGCAAAGACCTTGCATCTAGAATACATTAAAACCTTGCAAAATTTGATATTTAAAAAATGAAAATCAACTCAATTAGAAAAAACTTGCACATTTTGCCAAAGAGGATGTATAGATGACAGGCAATTAAAAGGATTTTTGCTATTATTAGCTATTGGAGAAAATAAAATTAAAGCCATAATAAGATATAACTATACACCTATCAGAAAGGCCAACATGAACAATAGTGATAACACCAAATTCTGGCAAAGATTCAGAGAAACTGGGTCACTTATACATTGCCAATGGGAATGCAAAATGTACAGCCACTCTGGAAAGTAGTTTTGTAGTTCCTTTCAAAACTCAAAATGTTTTTATAAACCCAAAAAATATACTCTTGGATGTATCCCAGAAAAATGGAGACTTATTCTTATAGGAACATTTATACCAATGTTCATAGCAGCTTCATTGTAATAGCCAAAATCTTGAAACTACCCGAATGTTAGTCAATGCATGAGTGGTTAAACAAACTGTGGAATACAATGGAATACTATTCAGCAATGAAGGAACAAATGATTGATACACACATCAACATGGATGAACCTCAAGAAAATTACACTGAGTGGAAAAGGTCAAGTTCAGAATGATACAAAATGTATGGTTTATGTGACATTCATGAAATAATTATAGAGATGGAGAATAGATTAGTGGTTGCCAGAGGCTAGGGATGGGTGGAAGAGATGGGTATAGTTATATCTGTGTCCAGATAACACAAGGACAACGCAATAAGGTACAGTTGAATATATTGATGGTAGTAGTGGTTATGCAAGGCTACATATGTGATAAAATGGCATAGAGCTGCACCTACACACACACACACACACACATACACACACAAATGAGCTCATATATAACTATGATACCTGAATAAACTCTATGGGTTTTATCTACGCCAATTTCTTGCCTTTGATGTTGTGCTATAGTTGTCTAAGATGTTAACTTTACCAAAGGCAGGGGGAAGGGCGCAAGAGCATGAGATTTCCCTATAAATTGCTTTGCAAACTCCTGTGAATCTATACTTATTTCAAAATATTTTTAAAAGTCAAGCATCCCAGTGGAAAGTCTGAATTACTTTTCTATTCTTCTTATAGAATATTAAAAACATTGTCATTTGAAGAAGTAATCAGAGAATAAATATGCAGTCAAAAAATGTAAAGGGATAACAGTGAGGTATTACAGAGGCATACCAAGAAACTAATTAATAAAAATAATGTCCTTTTTTTTTCTGGATTCTATATGTAGTATATTAGCTTTTTAAAATTTGTGATTTGTGATTTCTTTCTTATTCTAACTAAATATTCACTTTCCTACCTAAAATAAAATTTATTTCAATAGTGGGTGAGATATTGGATCTGGTTGAAAAAGATAATATAGTGTTTGATTAGAAACAAGACATGAAAGGGGTTAAATGAAATATTACTGATAAATCTTCTGGTTAACTTATTATTATGCTAAATAAAACTGCTATGAAATATATTAAATACTAAATTTAGAAGGGAAAAGCCCTACTGGCTGAAAAAATTAAGACCAGAAAACAATTTTAAAATGTTAAAAATTTTTAAATTATACTAGTATGAATGAATAAAAGTGATATCACATGCTATTTGGCTTTGATCTGAGATAATTCACAAAGAGAGGCAAAGTTTATGCATTTTAAAAGCAAGCAAAAAAACCGCATAACTGACCTAAATGATTAAAAAAAAAAAAAAGACTACCACTTACATCCTCTCCTAGAGTGTGAGGAGCATCAGATTATGCTAGTCCAAAATATGTCACTTTGGTATATGAGTTATTTTGAATCAAAGGTAAGTGAGAAAAAGCAGATACAAGAAATTCCTCTTGCCCTTCCTCTATTTGCCTAAAGGCAGGACGTAAATTTACAAAGGTGTCCCTCTTCTTCTCTCTACCAGGAAGGAGAAAGGTTAATTCCTAGAGATAATTTTAGACCCTATCAGCCTGGAGAAGGCACCAGAAGAATCTTTATAACACTTTTACTAACTAGCCTTTATCTCTGTCCTTGAAAGCCTAAAACTACTCTCCTTTGTTCTCTCATTTCTTCACAAATTTGTTCCTTGATGAAGACGCTATAAAAGCCAAATTCTAAGCCACCTCTTTGAGTTACTCATTTTCCCCTACTTATCTTCCATATATACATCATGTTAAAAAACTTTTGTTTCTTTTTTCTTGTTAATCATCTTTTATTACAGTAGTCTTTTATTATAATCAAGAACTCAGAAGTATGAAGGGAAAATTATTTTTCCTCCCTACAAGTAAATTCCATGAATTTTTCTTTATATTTATATTGTATATATTTATATGATGAAAAGAAACAGAAATAGAGGCATAATTAGGGATCATAAAAGAATTAATAATTTCATGAAGGGTTTAGGGTAAAATCAGTGACTAAAAGTACACTTTCTTGAGACACTGGCAATATTAGCTAATTCTCTCTTCCAACTAATTGTTTTCCCCTCCCTCCCTCCCTCCCTCCCTCCCTCCCTCCCTTCCTTCCTTCCTTCCTTTCTTCCCTTCCTTTCCCTTCCTTTCCCTTCCTTTCCCTTCCTTTCCCTTCCTTTCCCTTCCTTTCCCTTCCTTTCCCTTCCTTTCCCTTCCTTTCCCTTCCTTTCCTTTCCTTTCCTTTCCTTTCCTTTCCTTTCCTTTCCTTTCCTTTCCTTTCCTTTCCTTTCTGTTTCTTTCCTTTCCTTTTCTTTCTTCTTTCCTATTTCCCCCAAAATCTAGTCACTAGAATCACTGGAGAGTATTCTGACTTGTATAAAATGAGAAGAAATCTTCATAAGGCTATAAATTTTAGAAAAAAAATCACCAAATTATGCATGAGCACTTTAAATTCTGCAATTTTTAAAAATGAGATATACATAGATACCTATTTATCAAACTTGTACTTTATTAACTCTGAAAGCTACACTCAAAGCTTCCCCTTGAGCTTTATTGTGATCCTGTATAAATTACTTTTATAAAATTAAACAATATATTTCTGCATTGTTTTTTCTTTGTTGGACTCAAGATATTAGCCAACTAACTCTTCTAATATTTGTGTTTGGGGGCTATGTGTGTGTTTTAGCTTTCCAGATACCCTTTTCAAGAGATAAGTTAATCAATTCCCCAACTTCCTAGGATCAGTGTTGCTAAAGATACCTGAGAAAGCCCATAAAATAATACATTACATTAATATGTTTATACTTTTCAAAGCATTTTAAAGTTTTTCCAAAGGATAAATTCACAGTTGCTACTATTTTCATTTTGCAAAATAGGAACTGAGACCATTTTAGCAACTTACCCAAGGCTGCACTACCATGGTTATCGCTGGGACAGAGGTCTCCTGACTTCTAGTCTAAGGTTCTTCCCACTACCACCTGCAGTGTCTCCTAGAATACATTCCATGCATTTTTCTTTTTACTATATATACTGAAATGATTTCTCTCACCCTATGAAACTCAGCTTTTGTTTTTAAAATGTTTCTGTATTTGCATGCAGTTCTAAAAGTCTATATGGAAAAAGGAATGATTCCAGTTTCCTCAGTGTTCTGTGGTGATTGTTGATTTTAAGACTGCTTCTGTTTCATGCCCACTTTCAGGAGATTGAGTTAGTTTACACAGTTAAAGATAGAACATTTTACAAATACCAACGTCCTGCCCGGTGCTGAGTTCTGTGCTAATCTTGGGTATGTGGTTGTAACTACAGAAGACACATTTCTAATATTCAAGAATGTCAGTCTTTTGCAAAGATAGATGAAATAAAATATGTGCAAATTAATTTCTAAGCACCCTCGGTAAACACAGAAGTCTCAGGATGAATGATGAATCTGAGAAGAGTTTTGCATGGGAATGAGGATTGTCTTAAAAGTAACTTGCTTTGATAGGCAACTGAAGATCTGGTGATGGATGGTTCACCAGGAGATCCCTGAATAGACCAATCCCCATCCTGATCCAGCAACACTGTGAAGGGCCTAAGTGCCCTAACACCACAAAGTGGGAGTCGGAGTGGGCAGATAGATCGAGAAATGATGGAATTTAAATTTCTAACATTTGGCTTCATGGGAACTCAAGATTAAATCACATTTTTTAAAAAGTCAAAATTTCACATGTACCTATATCCTTAACAAAATGTTTTCTGCAGGAAGTCTTGTCTCTGCTGTCTAAAGCCCAGCACATTGGATTCAGTCTACTCTGTTCTATGTGCATGATAAACAGAACTGAATGTTGGCCATTACTCACAGAGACTCAAAGTTCTTCAAGCTATTTTTTTTCTTTCTGGCTTTTGCCAAACCAAATGCAAGTTTCTCTTCTGTTAGTTTATTACAATGTATCTGCTCTAGTGCTCTGGACAGTTTGGGGGGGGGGTGGGGGGGGTGTACCAAGGGAATACTTATTAGTAACTTAATTATCTGTCAGCCTTAGAGTCTCATATCATAGCTTACATAAGTTCTTGTAAATATGACAACTTCAAAGTTAATATATATGAGGCTAACAATAGCCTTGGAATTATAATGAGCTTTGTTTAGTCTCATACCCCAAACATTTATCACCTAGTTCCTTGCCTGTGTTGCAAATGATACGGTGCCTTTATGCCAGAGGCAGGTATCATCAGGGTCTGACATTTTTCTTATTCTGTTTCCTCTATGGCCCTAGGCCAGTCCTATCCTGCATGCTGTAGGAAGGCTTATTGTAGTGTCAGAAAAAGAGCCAGGTCTCCTTTCACAGGAGCCCAAATTATGTTTGTGTTCCACATATCATGATTTCTGTGTTCATACCACTCTTACATTCTGGATTCAGATTGAAGAAAATATTACAACAGAAAGAGCCAGGCACTATAGATTACTGTATCAGTAGCAGAATGTAGGTTTTTATCTCATACATGCTTAATTAATTCAAACAATTCCACCAAGAACTTTAAAAAAATTATATTTGGGTTACAGTGTAATTTATGTTTCATAATTATTTCTATACTAACCAAAGGAAGATAATATTTGGTGTCGATTGTGTGGGGATTTGTTTATTATTAAGTAAAGGAGAGATTTAAAAATGAAAAGTGGTTTCATTTTATGGTGAAATAAACTTTTCTCTGTAGTTGAGAATATTGCTAAAATGATAAACTCTAACAAGGGAAGGAAAATGATATTTCTTGCCTCTAAGATGAGGTAATGAAGTATCTGTCTTCAAGAAGCTGTCATTTAATATCAGCTTCTGATGCAAAATGTTGTCAGCTTGCCTTTTTATTGTGTCTGCATTGTTAGAAACAAACTGAAATTTAAGCAATACATCTGTTTTCAAACCATCATTACTTGACCTGAAAAAGAAAAACACCACAATGAGTGAAGTCATAGCCATAGTTGTGATTATTTTATACCTTAGTATTTAAATATTAGTTACATCTTCAAGAAAATCAACATAAATATTTTATGTATTTTATTCTCATGGATTTTTCCTCCTTCCTGTGTCATATAGGTGTTAATACCTGAATTATTCCCTCCTTGTGTAACTTGATCATATTCAGAGAAAGCTGAGTATCTGAGAGTTCTACATTTTTTTTTCTGGAAAAATACATCAAAAAACACTTGTTAAATCCATCAACTTTGTGTATGTTTTCTTGATTTTTAAAAATTCACAATATCTATTTATTGTTAAAAAATAAAGCAAGCAAAACTGAGAAGAGTATTTAAGGATTATAAGAATCTTTAACTAAAATGCAAGTCTTTAAGAGGACAACCAGTAGAATATATTGTATCAATACCCAAACTAAGAAATTCTCTCCCTATAGGTACTCTATATAGAAAGAATAACAATTAAATGTAATAATATTAAAAAATTTGTGCTCTTGTTAAATCTGAGATTTTTAGATCCTGTCCACAAATGGAACAATTGAAAAATAACTAAATAATACAAATTGTCTTTTCATTATAAAAATTAATTAGTTGTGATTACCTGAGAGTGACAACATGAGACTTGATGTAATAATGATTTAAACTGGATCTTCGAAATATCTGATCTATCTGAAAAAAGAAAAAAAAAACAGTGAAGAACTTTTAAAATATGAATTCACACATTTCAATATATCACAAAAATGCCTGTGTAAAATCTGCAGTTATAGCATTTACTTCTAAGTTTGCAACTATCCTCAGAAAGTTCATTTGGGCACAATCCTGGTGTCATAAAGGTCATCCTTATAAGTGGATGCTGATTTTTGAACAATTTGTCACATGATCCAGGATGGCTGATATAAGGAGTTGAATTAAGCTAGATATTTCAGTAGCCAATATAAAATATACATAGGGATGGAGGTGCTGAGACTGAATTTCTTTGAAAATTTGATGTGTATAGTCATTATCATTAAAGCTCAGCTATCATCATTGATTGAAGAATCAGTTTTGTAGGCTTTAGTGAAATTTTTAGGCCATGTTTTGATCCTGTGGCAAATGGAGGAGAGGTGCAGGATGTGTATTTATCAGGTACTTCCTAAAAAAATATATTCATCAAGAAAAACTGCATGAAATAATTACTTAGAAGAGACAAGACTATATATGCCATTTGTATGTCATTTTAGACTTTTCTCTGTGGGATAATTTCTCTGTACTATAAATTCCTAGAATAAATTATTTCTTACTAAAACCACAGCTTATTAAAGAATCTATGCTTTTACAAACCTGTTTATTATCATTAACTTGTCAAGTTGGCTTCTTGAAAAAAAGACTGACCATATGCCAAACCTTAAGTGAACTTGAGTCTCGATGATCAGTTTCCCAAATCAAAGGTGAAGAGCTGCAAATATTGAAACTGGGTCTGTGTTGAACAAATGCTTTTCATGCAGTTAATTTATCAGTTCTTTTCTGGCGAAGTGCCATGCCATATCATATTGGATGGATTAGTGAGCATGTTTATTGAGAAATCAATAGTTAGCAAAAAAATGAATGACCATGTGTCTTCCTTCTGATTATAAAGGGAAAATTGGTTTTTAAGGAAATATTTTTATAGCATACATACATTTATAGCATACATACATTTGGTTTTTAAGGAAATATTTTTATAGCATACATACATTATTTGAGAAAACAAATACATATTCATTGTAAAAAGTTATAAAAAGCAAGCAATACAGCAAAAAGCATTAAAATAATTTCTAAGTCACCATATAGAGAACCTGCTATTCATATTTTTGGTTATGTACTTCCAGATTTTCTATATACATTAATATGTCTTTATATATGATACTTGCATATCTTATATATAATCATAAATTTTCTGCTTGCCTCCTTCCACTCTCTTTCCAATTTCATTATTTTTTCTTGTTTCTTTTGAAATCACTGCTTTGTGAACCATGTGTTACCCATGGTAATTGAGCATATAAACAATTTAGATTATTGAACTCCACAAAAAGTTTCTAAAATTCATTTTAGGCACTGGTTTTAATAATTTCTTTCAGGAAAATATTTCCTAGAACTATAACTCATAGTCTAAATCAGGGATCAGCAAATTACAGCCTGTAGGAAAAATCTAGACAACCATCTAAGAATGGTCTTCCCATTTTTTGAATAGTTGAAAAAAATCAGAAGAAGAATATTTTATGACATCTAACAATTTAACAAAATTCCACTTTAAATGTCCATAAAGAAGTATTACTGGACCATAGCCATACTTATTTGTTGTATTATCTTATGGCTGCTTTTGCACTCCAGTGACAGATTTGAATAGTTGCCAAGAGACCACATAACCTGCAAAACTGAAAATATTTACTATCTGGTAACTTACAGAAAAAAATTGCCAACTTCTGGTCTAAATTACTGTACTTCCCTTAATTATGTTGTCTCCATTCATATTCTAGAGGAGAGGGCCAATTCTAGTGCGTTATTTACTAGTCATCTCCTTGAAGTGTATTTTTATAGTCCTACCACATGACAGGCACTGTTATAGGCACCAGAAATATAAGAATTAGTAGGCTTAGCCCCTCACAAATTCAGAAGGACAAAGCCATACAAAATAATAATGTTGTAACAAGGTGGTAAGCGCTTTAGCAGAGGTGTATAAAAAGTTCTGTGAGAGCACAGGAAACAGATGCTAACATTTATTTGGACATAACTTTTCATACTTTTTCTTCACAACATAAACCAGTCTTCAGAATAACTGAGGGAGGTAGGTGAAATTGTACCTGTTTTGTAGTTAAAACTTTGAGGGGTCAAGGAGCTTTATAAAAGCTGATAGGCTGTCAAAAATTAAAATTTGGATATGAATATGGATGTCCTGACTTCAGTGCTTAGACTGTAATTTAATATTTTGCTTCCTATAACAAAATATACCCTGCCCTGATTATTTTTTCTTAATCAAAATTTCCTTATGATGTGTTTTTGGAAAGACATGTCAATCCCACTCAGTTGTAACCTTCAACTCATTTCATCAGTTTTTTTTTTTTTTTTAATTTTTTTTTTCAACGTTTATTTATTTTTGGGACAGAGAGAGACAGAGCATGAACGGGCGAGGGGCAGAGAGAGAGGGAGACACAGAATCGGAAACAGGCTCCAGGCTCTGAGCCATCAGCCCAGAGCCCGACGCGGGGCTCGAACTCACGGACCGTGAGGTCGTGACCTGGTTGAAGTCGGACGCTTAACCGACTGCGCCACCCAGGCGCCCCTCATTTCATCAGTTTTTACTTTTGGTTGAGGAAATGAAGAAAGAAATATGTCTAAAGCTGGCAAAATGATCTATCATCTCTGGTCAATGCTAGGCACAACAGAAGCTGTGTACACAACTGAAGTCTTCAGTGGAAGAACTGGTCTGTATGTTTCTGTGGTGTATTTTCAGGAATAAATGTTTAGTATAACTTGCCTGGTGGGAAATGTATGAGGGTCATAAATACATTAGGTGGTTAAAAATTGATACATGGTAATGTTTGTATCTGAATGATTGAGTTATGTTTCCAGATAACTCTAATAATTTCATTTTTTATGTTTGAGCTATTTAACTTTTCTGTTGGGGTTCTATTATTCAGTCTTTGATGCAATTATTCTTTGTCCAGGGTATTTTTCCAATTTTCCTGTGAAAATGTCGGTTAGAGTTGCCAGAGTTAGCAAACAAAAATGTGGTTACATTTCAATTTAAGGTATAGGCATGTTTAAAATATTGAATGAAATATATGTTCAGGAGGATACGAGATTAAAATTTAACTGAACATTCTGTATTTTATCTGGCAATCCCAGTATAGGTTCAATCATCTCTTACTTTATTTTAACCTTCTTCACAATAGTATTATTGGTAGAAATGATGCCAGACTTACCTCATTATTGACTTTTTGTTTCAGGTCTGTTCTAATTGTTGAGTGTTCAACTGAAAATTCAGGATTATATTCAATACTGGGGATCTGGAAGGAGGTTTGGTAATAGTAATATTTCTGATCTGGAAGGGAGAACAAAAATGAACGTTTTTGCTTTAGTTCATTTGAGTTGTATAAATATCAGAAGTAGAGGGGATAACATAGAAAAAAATCCTATAATTGAAGAACTAATGGGAATTAAACATTCAATAGCTGTGGCCAAAACCTCTCTCTACCCTTTTACTTTCTTTCTCTTTTTTTTTTTTTGAAGTAAAATTGGCATATAATATTAGTTTCAGGTGTACAAGATGATAATTTGATATTTGTATAAACTCCAAAGTGATCACCACAATGTCTTGTTATTGTCTGTCACCATAAAATTGACCCCCTTCACCCTTTTGGCCCATCCCCAACTTCCCCTCTGATAACTTCTTCCTCTCTAGTAACCACTAATCTGTATTATGTATTTATGAGTTTTGTTTTGTGTATTTGGCTTGCTTTTATAGACTGCCCATAAAAGTGAAATCATATAGTATTTATCTTTCTTTGTTTGACTTATTTCACTTAGTATAATGCCCTCAAGGTCCATCCATATTGTCTCAAATAGCAAGAATTCCTTCTTTTTTATGGCTGAGTAGTAATCCATAGTGTGTGTGTGTGTGTGTGTGTGTGTGTGTGTGTGTGTATCTGTATCTATATAATCACATCTTCTTTATTCATCCATAAATAGACACTAAAGTTTTTTGTGGATTTTGGCTACTGTAAATAATTCAGCAGTGAACTTGGGGGTGCATATATCTTTTTGAATTAATGTTTTTGTTTTCTTCAGATAAATTCCCAGAAGCAGATTAGCTGATTCATATGGTAAATCTATTCTTAATTTTTTGAGGAACTTTCATACTGTCTTCCATAGTGGCTATACCGATTTACACTCTATCAGTGTATGTGGTTTCCCTTTTTCCACATCTTTGCCAATACTTGTTACTTTATGTCTTTTTATTTTTTTAATTTATTTTATTAATTTTTGAGAGAGGGTGCAAACAGGGAGGGGCAGAAGGAGAGGGAGAGAGAATCTTAAGCAGGTTCAATGCCCAGCACGGAGCTGGACGCAGGGCTCATCTCACCACTGTGAGATCATGACCTGAGCCAGAAGCAAGAGTCAGATGCTTAACTGACTGAGCCCCCTGGTTACCCCTATTTTTTGTCATTTTTATAATAGTCATGCTAGAGGTGTGAGGTGATATCATGGTTTTGATTGCATTTCCCTGATGATTAGTGATGTTGAGTACCTTTTCATGTGCCTGTTAGCTATGTGTATGTCTTCTTTGGAAAAATGTCTATTCAGGTCTTCTGCCCATTCTTAAATTGGATTGTTTGGCTTTCTGTTTTTGAGTTATTTGAATTCTTTATATATTTTGAATATTACCCCTTATTGTACATATGAGTTGCAAGTATTTCTAACCTATTTTTAAGATCACACATTCTCAGAGTTATGTGGTTGTCTTTTGTTTTTATTTATATATGAAATTTATTGTCAAATTGGTTTCCATACAACACCCAGTGCTCATCCCAAAAGGTGCCCTCCTCAATACCCATCACCCACCTTCTCCTCCCTCCCACCCCCCATCAACCCTTAGTTTGCTCTCAGTTCTCAACAGTCTCTTATGCTTTGGCTCTCTCCCACTCTAACCTCTTTTTTTTTTTTTCCTTCCCCTCCCCCATGGGTTCCTGTTAAGTTTCTCAGGATCCACATAAGAGTGAAACCATATGGTATCTGTCTTTCTCTGTATGGCTTATTTCACTTAGCATCACACTCTCCAGTTCCATCCACGTTGCTACAAAAGGCCATATTTCATTTTTTCTCATTGCCACGTAGTATTCCATTGTGTATATAAACCACAATTTCTTTATCCATTCATCCGTTGATGGATATTTAGGCTCTTTCCATAATTTGGCTATTGTTGAGAGTGCTGCTATGAACATTGGGGTACAAGTGCCCCTATGCATCAGTACTCCTGTGTCCCTTGGATAAATTCCTAGCAGTGCTATTGCTGGGTCATAGGGTAGGTCTATTTTTAATTTTCTGAAGAACCTCCACACTGCTTTCCAGAGCGGCTGCACCAATTTGCATTCCCACCAACAGTGCAAGAGGGTTCCCGTTTCTCCACATCCTCTCCAGCATCTATAGTCTCCTGATTTGTTCATTTTGGCCACTCTGACTGGCGTGAGGTGATATCTGAGTGTGGTTTTGATTTGGATTTCCCTGATAAGGAGCAACGCTGAACATCTTTTCATGTGCCTGTTGGCCATCCGGATGTCTTCTTTAGAGAAGTGTCTATTCATGTTTTCTGCCCATTTCTTCACTGGGTTATTTGCTTTTCGGGTGTGGAGTTTGGTGAGCTCTTTATAGATTTTGGATACTAGCCCTTTGTCCGATATGTCATTTGCAAATATCTTTTCCCATTCCGTTGGTTGCCTTTTAGTTTTGTTGGTTGTTTCCTTTGCTGTGCAGAAGCTTTTTATCTTCATAAGGTCCCAGTAATTCACTTTTGCTTTTAATTCCCTTGCCTTGGGGGATGTGTCGAGGAAGAGATTGCTACGGCTGAGGTCAGAGAGGTCTTTTCCTGCTTTCTCCTCTAAGGTTTTGATGGTTTCCTGTCTCACATTCAGGTCCTTTATCCATTTGGAGTTTATTTTTGTGAATGGTGTGAGAAAGTGGTCTAGTTTCAACCTTCTGCATGTTGCTGTCCAGTTCTCCCAGCACCATTTGTTAAAGAGACTGTCTTTTTCCCATTGGATGTTCTTTCCTACTTTGTCAAAGATGAGTTGGCCATACGTTTGTGGGTCTAGTTCTGGGGTTTCTATTCTATTCCATTGGTCTATGTGTCTGTTTTTGTGCCAAGAGTTATGTGGTTGTCAATTGTTTCATAATAAAATTATTACCTGTTAGTAATAATTCATACATTTAAGCTGTTAATTATATAATGACAGAATATAATATATCCTCATAAGTTAACCTTGAAGTCAGAATTGCTACTAAAAATAAATTTTACCCTCAGTACATTAAATATTATTAAGCCATATAATAATATGTATTGCATTGTTCAAGAGATAATATTATATGAACCAGTTCAAATTTTAAATGCTAGAAATAATTTTTATACATAAAGGATAATCATTTCCCAAATGTAGATAAGTTTATGCAAATTAATACTGCTTCATATGAAGTATGCATAGATTTATGAAAATTATTGTTGCAATTAAAATTGCACTCTATAATATTAGAAAATATTAGGCTCTGAAATAAATTGAGTGGCTCTTGAAATTTTCAAAATAATACAATGAGGTATATTCTTACCAAATGCCAAAAAATACACAAGGAGACCGATGATTATTGATAGAACCAACACAACAGCTGTGACAATAAGGGCAGTCATCCATGGTTTCAGTGAACTTGTCCTTCTACCCAGTGTTGCTGGCCTTTTGAGAGAGAGTTGTATATTAAAGTCAAATAGAACTTAAGTACTAAAATCTTAGTTTTTCATAGTTTTGATATAGAATTTTTTTTCTCTAGAATTCATGGTTAGCTCATATTACATTTAGTACATTAAATATATTGTTCTATAAAAAATAGAAAAAATACTAAAATACTGTTAATGAAAAATATAACTGATTGACATTTGACTTTATATTTTGATTTTAGAAAGTCAGAATTTTACTGCAATTGACTACTGTTTCATCTGCTTCCTGGTCCATCATGCTAGATTTTCTGAAATATGTTTTTCTTTGTTAAATGAACTGAAAACATATTTCACTCATGTGGTTCACATCCAAAAAGCCTCAAATAATGAGAGCATCTGGGTCACTTTTCTCATTCTAGCATAAACCCAACAGAGGCTCAAAGTGATTACTAACGGCTCAAAGTTGGATACAATCAATGATATGGTAATAGCAATGTAATGGGACAGATGGTAGCTATACTTGTGGTGAACATAGCAAAATGTATAAACTTGTCAAATTACTAAGTCATATACCTGAAACTAATATAGCACTGTGTGTCAATAATACTCAAATAAATAAATAAATAAATAATAATAATAATAATAATAAAACCTTAAAGTTGGGTGTTGGGGGAACTGGAATTAGGACTTTGGCTTTGGGGGCTTTTTTCAGACCTCTGTACTTAATCCCATAATCCTGATTTATATGACAAGTAACCTGTAATGCATATGAAGAATATCTAGAATAGGACAGGTTGAAGAAAAACAATAGAGCTATAAGGAAGAAATAATAGGTAGATCAAGAAGAGATCATCAATATAATGAACAAATAAATAATTATAGCTCAGGACTTTGGACCCGGGAACTTCGTGGTGTGAGAACCACTGGTTTGATGAATATCTATTTCATAGGGCTATAAGATTTCAGACCTGTGATTTTTAATAGATGATATTGGATAAAACAGGCCATATTTACTTGAGTAAATAATCAATTTAAACAAAAATATTAAGACAATAATAGCACCAGTAGTATGCAAATATGGCAAAAAGCATGAAAGTGGTATGCAAATGACTGATATTTCGGAAAAACAGTGTGGAGGCAGGGGGATGTGACAAAGTTCTGTCCCTATCTCAGAGTCGGGGCCCAAAATCTAAAGGCTAAATCTGGATAATTACAGAATTGAGACAGTCTAGAATAAAACTGGCATGGCTTGTCCAGGAGCATCTGATTCATGGGAGAACTAGGCAGGAATATGTCTCTGAAAGTTAAAGGTACCGGTTCTTGTTCTGTTAAAATTACACATGTAAAAGCAGAAGAAAGAATTACCTTCCCTGGATCGGTGGATGGTTGTGGTAAAGTGGAAAGTGGATCAGCACTAAATAATTGAAGATATCACCTTGGGGTACCTTTTGGCATCAACAATCTGGAAAAAGTGGGGATATTTCTGTATCCTTGTATCTTCACAAAGAAGTTAGAGGCAGTTTCCTCACCCAAGAACCATCAACTTGAGCTCTAGTAAGTATCTCAGGTAGCACTGGTTCTGAGTTTTGTTGTGTTTCTGGAAGGAGCTAAAGTTACTCTGGCTTGCCACTCTTTCTTTGGTTGGTAGCAAGACAAGAGTATTAAAATCTACAAACATCTGAGGTATCTTTAGAAGAGCTGGGCAAGGAAAGAGCTGATGAAAATATTCACTGCCTTTATTAATAGAAGACCATGGGCAATCATGAACTCATTCAGTTAACATTTACCAAGTTTCTTCGTGTGCCACTTTCTGCTTGGGATTCAAAAGTGAATAAGACATAGTCTCATCTTCAAGAATGTGTAACCTAGCAACAAATTAAGTAACTACTAAAATACAAGAGATAAATACCATAATGGAATTATGTCCAATAAGCAATGAGAGATGAGTGTATACAAATGGTTTTGCCTTAGAGAACTTATCCTTTGAACAGGGTCTTGGAGGCTGAGGAGGAGGAACTGGTGAGAATGATGTCTACCACAGGCAGAGGGAACAACATGAACAAAGACAAGGATTTCTCAAGGATATACATGAGAAAGTAGAATTTATGAATGAGAATATAGATATACCTAATTAATGCATGCATTAATGCATGTATTCATTAGTTAACTCAGTGAATATTTATTGAGCATTGCTATGTACAAAACAGGGGAATATAATGAAGAATATTCAATAGATCTTCCTCTCAAGGAACTTATAGTCTTCTAGCGAAGGATGGCATTGTACCAAATTGCTCCTAGAGCTGTAGAGTATTTCTAAGACAATTTCAGAGAAGGACTAATGATTTCTCTTTGGAGGAAACAGTGGTTGAAAAATAATAATTTTTATTTATTTATTTATTTTAACCATGATAATTTTTTAAAGCTTGAAAATGCTGGACCCATCTTTCCTCTCCCCTGAGTCAGATATGGAAAACCATTCATAAAGAGGCAATTTAGTTTCAAAACAAAATTCTCCTTGAACTGTTTTACTTCTAACACCAGAAACATCACTAAGAATGAATTATACTCTTACATACGGGTCATATTGAAAAATTGTGTGAGTACATTTTCTTTGTTTTTTTATTTAGAATTTTTTTTTAACATTTATTCATTTTTGAGAGACAGAGACAGAGCATGAGTGGAGTGGGGGGGGGGGGGGTGGGTGCAGAGAGAAGGAGACACAGAATCCAAAGCAGGCTCCAAGCTGTCAGAACAGAGCCCGACACAGGGCTCGAACCAACAAACTGTGAGATCATGATCTGAGTGGAAGTCAGACGCTTAACTGACTGAGCCACTCAGGCACTCTGAGTACATTTTGTTAATTATGTAGACATGCCCTAAAATGTATTCTTAAATTTTTTTTAAAAAATAAAATAATTTTTCTTCCTGATTTTTTTCAGTACTAATCTAATTTTTACTTAAAAATTGATGAAATATCACTGGCTGTTCTAGATTGGTGGAGTTTGTATCTCATAGGTACTTGGCAAATATTCGTCTACTAAACAAAATTATGTGTCATAAAAAAGCAGGCAGCCCTAAACTATTTGTGACAAAAAAAACCCCAAAACACAAGAAAACACTTTTCAGCAGAAAGTCTTGCAAGAGATTAATTTCTTCAAATATGGTAGGAGGAGAAATGATCTTAAGCATTTATGTGGGATAGAGATACAATTATAAATGTTGCACTTAAAAATCTCTAAAGGACAATGCTTTCCTTCTCTTGCTTTCCTGGCTTCTCCTTCCCCCTAATCCTTCCAATTCAAAGAATTGAATTTTGGTCAGACTATCCCAGCCAGATGACTAAACAGATTCAGTGTAGTGTAGGAAAATCCAGCCTTAGAGAAACCTTTGACATTCAAACAAACAAAAACACTTAAAGTGACCTCACCTTTGAAGTGTTTATGCCAAAGCAAAGATGAGCAGTGACAAAAGTTACTCATTCAACAGGTCAGTCACAAAAAGTCAAAGCATTTTTGATCCCTCCCCTCCCTTTGGTTACATTCTGAGTGGCTCATTATCCAGACTGTCTCATGGGGAGGTATTTCTTAACCAAAGCTCAGCAGAAGGGAATGAACTCTCCTTGCTCTTATCAGTGTCAGCCATTTTCTTTCAATGTAACAATTTTTTACCAAGGTACATATTCAGGTCCTTCCCTTTATATAGCTCTCCTACCATCTACTGTTTTCCTGGAGCTTTTAAACATTTTATATAACCATAATATTGTCCCTCAGTGATTCAAAGATGAGAGATAAAGGGTTTTCTTTCTGCCACAGCCATGGCCACATGACTTGAAGGGTTCATGGTCTCTGAAAGAGGTTATTCATTGTAGTTAAGGATGTGGGCTCTGCAGCCGGCCTACCTGATTTCTTATCCTGGCTCCTCCTCTGTGGGACCTTGGGCAGTCCTTCAAATTCTTTGTGCCTCAGGTTCCCTTTATCAAATGTGGGTAATGATACCTATCTTGTGAGATTATTGCAAGGATTAAGTGAGTTAATATACCTAAAGCACTTAGGATAGTAACTAAAACCTAGGGAAGACTTAGGAGTTTTGATGATTTTATTATTTTTATTACCAAAAGCAGCAGACAAAGGATATCAAGCAGATATCCTTGTACATAGATGAGATGGGGTGAACTGGTAGAAAATATGTGCTGGATGGTAGATGTGCACCTCATGAAGGAATGAGGTGAGAATTGGTGCCCAGGACCTTGGAATCTGAGTGACAACACTGGCCAGAAACTATGCAGAGACTGGGAAGCCCCTTAGGAGCCTAGAAAAGCCCTGATGATCTCCAGGGAGAGTTCCAGCAGATAAGAGTCTAAGCTTGAGATAAGGGGGGCTACCAGAGCCTTCAAGAGTAATCCCTAGTTTCAGAAGTGGGCATTATCAGATGAACACATTTTGGAGAATCCATAAGGGGAAGAATTACAATAACGGATATGACAAACAGACAAGATAATTGAATCACCTGGCTGGGGTTTTAACCCATTGCCTAGGGAAGACAGAACAGTTCTGGAAGAAAGTTGTTGTTGTGTAAGTATCAGGAGGTGATGGTGTTATTATCATAGTAACAGTGGCTTAGCAGTGATGATGATGATTTTAATTGTACCACCAGATATAATGAGACTTGCATAAAATCTGTGATGTGAGTAGAAATACTACAAATTGTGAAAAAGATTAAATGAAAAGATTTGAGCTTTCTTTTATCTTTCGTGTTCTGACAAGCTGTGTGTCTTGTTTCTATAACTCCACATTATGCAAATAAGGTAGACATAATGTCTCATAACTGAAAAGTTGACTAATGTCATAATTAACTGGTATTTTAGCTGATAAGAGTTCAGAAGGGGATAATTAAGTTCTGTTCATGAATGCAAATTTGCATGAAGTTCTATAAGAAGCTGTTTCTTGAAGGAAATTTTAATTTTTTTAAGTTTATTTGAATTGAGAGAGTGTGTGTGTAAAAGTGAGTGTGTGTGTGTACATGTGTGCATACACGCGCGAGTCGGGTAGGGGCAGAGAGGCAGGGAGAGACACTTCCAAACAGACTCCACACTGACAGAGTGCAGAGCCCAACGTGGAAGTCAAACTCACAAACCATGAGACCATGACCTGAGCTGAAATCAAGAGTAAGATGCTTATCAGGCTGAGACACCCAGGTGTCCCCCTTGAAAGAAAATTTAGAGTATTGAGGCAATTAAAACCTGATGAGGACCAAAAAGTTGCATAGGCCATTGGCTTATTGCATTATTGAAGAGAAGGTGATCAGCCAGAGAAGTACCACACTACTTTGGCCAACACTGGTTCAGTTTTGTTGGTACATTTTCTTGCTCTTATTAATATTTTCAAGTAAGCATCATTTATCCTTAATCATCTCTCTTCCTACTGCTGTTTAATGACAAATTTTGACCTCCACAAGAAGACAGGGATTGTTTTGAACATTGAAGCATGCACAGATGTATTAGCTACAAATATTTTCTAATGAACAAGTTCTACTGTCACTGTATCTAACCACAGGGAAATATTTATTTCTAAAAATTAAACTTGAAATGTGAAAAGAAAATGAGGTAAAGCCTTTCTTGAGTCAGAAAGAACTATTGAAAGAAAGGTTTGTTACTGCTAGAGAAGTCACATGAGTGCCAAAAGGGGAGAGTAATGATAGGTAGGTAACTTTGACAGCTTTAGTGAATAACTGTCAGGAGTTTTTACATTTAATCAAAACACACTTTGAGCTGCCAGAGCCTTTTGATGTCTTCCTTCCTTCCTTCCTTTATTTCTTTAGCAACTTTATTGAGATATAATTCACATACCATACAGTTTACTCATGTAAAGTGTAGAATTCAATGGTTCTCATTATATTCACAAAATTAACTATCACCACAATCAATTTTCAAACCTTGTATTACCCCAAACAGAGACTCTGTACCCATTAGCAGTCCCTCTCTATTTTTTCCTAACTCCCTGACTTTAGGCAATGACTAATCTACTTTCTGTCTCTATTGTTTTGTTTATCCCGGACATTTCATATAAACAGAATCAATCATTTAACAAATGTCTTTTGTATTTGTCTTCTTTTGCTTAGCATAATATTTTCAAAAGCTATCAATGTGATGGTATGTATCATTTCCATACTGTTTTCCATAGTGGGAGGTAAGACTTCATTTGTTTTCTTTTGCCAAATAATATTCTATTTTATGGATATGCTATATTTTATTTGTATATTCATCAGGTGATGGACATTTGGATTGTCCCTACTTTTTGGCTATTATGAATCATGCTTCTCTGAGCATTCATGTTCACATTTTTGTCTGGAAATGTGTTTTCATCTCTTTTGCATGCATAGCTAAGAGTGGAATTTCTCGGTCTTATGATAACTCTATGCTTAACATTTAGAGGAACTGCTAAACTTCCCCAAAGTGCCCACACCATTTTACATTCCTATCAACAGTGTAAAAATGTTATAATTTCTTCACACCTTCACTAATCTTTTCTTTTTTCTCTTTGCTTCTCCATAGTGGTTTTTCTTTCCGTTTTCTTCCTTCTACTCATTTCTTTTGCTTTGTTCTTATTGTATCACCACCCTCTTTTTAGCTAAGTCTGTACATTTATTATTACACTCTTCCTTTACTTCCCTTTACTTTTTTAAATAACGTTTTTAAAAGACAAATATATGTGTTAATAAGATTATTCACAGTTTTCTAGATTACCCACTCTGTGAACCTTGAAATCATAGGACATCTCCCTCTGCACAACTGCTTCACATAGTCAGTCTACCTCTGAATTTTCCTTCCCATTTGTCCCCTTCTTTGCATGTCCTTAACATCATCATACCCCAGGCATTCAATGTGTCTCACCTGGACAAACACAGTAGCTATTAATAGATCTCTTCATGCCCAGATAATTTCCCTTCAAATACATTCTACAGTGTTGCTGCCAGAATTATCTTCCAATTATACACTTCTAATAATGTGATTCTGTCATTCAAAAACCCTTGAATATTTCTCAATGTGTGTGCTGTAAGCTCTTTGGGTTATTATTCATTCATTCGTTCAATCATTCATTGAGGATATATTTATAGAGATCCCACTATGTGCTGAAACTGATTCTGCTGCTGGAAAAACTGTGGCAAAGACCGATAAGTTATCTCCTTTTATGGAGCTCACAGGCTAGTGGAAAGAGGCTGAAAATAAGCCAAAGAATAAGTTTCATTTCATGAAAATAAAGCATATTAATGAATAGAGAGTGGATGCCTAACTGAGTAGTAAGGAGTTGTCCCTGCAGAGATGCCATTTCAGCTGAGAGGTGAATTGTGAAGAAACAGCTTCTAGAAACTTTACTTCTGAGTAAAGAACAACTAGGTGGCAGCAAGTTCCTAAAGCTAGAAAAAGAGTGTGAGCTTGTTGAGTTCTTGAAAGAAATCAGGCCAGGGTGCTGGATCATGATCGGTCCCAGAAAGAGTAGAAGAGGTTCAGCCAGAGGGACAAACAAGTATCAAGTCATGGGGCCCCTGAAGGCAATGCCAAAACACTGATAATTCAAAGTGTCATAGGAACCCACTGCACAACTTTAAATATAGGAAGAACATGATATAATTTAGATTTTTAAGAGTCTTTCATTTGGTGTATCTAGCTTAATTCTGGGTTTTTAGTGGATAGTACTTCTCTTCACGTGTGTTATTCTGTTTCTTACATTCACCCATTCCTGTTTTGTTCACAACACTTCCTCTGCCTAAAATATCCTCTCTTCCCCTGTACTTCTAACCTCCTCTTTTCACAGCTGCTGGTATTTCCATTTCTGGAAACCTTTCGATGTACTACTCCAATGCCTTCTCCCTCCTATAAGGGCCAGTTCCTTTCACTGTGATCCTACTCCAGTTAGCAGCCATCTTGAAGTTTCCTCTACTGCGTTGTTGCTATTTTGTTGGGTTGGTTGTGTTCTATTTCATGTTCTGGTTATTTGTGTCACTTTGTCCTTCACCCTACCCCAGCTGTCCAGCAAGATATATGTTCTATATCTTGTTATTACCAATAACTTCAATTTCTCCACAATCTAAATTTTAATCAACAAGCTCTGCAACTACCACCACTCTTTTTTTTCCAGCTCATTACCTTAGTACCCTGACTTCACCCTCACTGGTACTTACAATACATGGATCCTACTATCTTTTCACTGTCTCCCATCACCCTCATGGTGACATTGCTCTCTTACTTGGCATAAATCCCATGGTCTGTAATTATACTCATTCCTGGCATACATGTTTCGTCCTGTAATCTTCTCTCTGTCATAATCATCTAACAAAACTCCAACCCTGGTTAAATACAACTTTATACCTACTCTGTGTTTATACAAATATGGCTGGGAAAAAAATACCCAATTTTGCTGATGAGTCTCATTGTAAATGCAGGAGCACTAACCTCAAGTTGGCCTCAGTGCTTCTTTGCCATAATACTCATTTAGTTATTCTTTCTTTCTCCCAGTGTGAGAAATAGATAATTATTCATACCTTGTCTTTTCAAATCTTCAATACCTCCTCCTTCATCCTCACCCTCAGCTAGTGGCCTTAAAACAATTTCAGTGAGGAAATAGAAATAATCAGAAGAAAGTATCCACCAACACATCTGCCACCCCTATTGTGCTTTTTTATCTCTTATTTCTGTGCCCATCTGTGTTCTCTGCCTTTCTTCTTGTTATAACAATACTGTTTAACACAGTGTTTGGCCCAAAGTGGGCAATAAATTCTGGTTTATTCATTGAACTGTTCTGTTCAAAACATTGTTCTGTTTTCTGCAGAGAAAATGAAATTTAACTGAAGGGCATATGGGATAAGGAGTGAAAACATTGGGTTGTAGTCTTATCCCCCTACAATCTGAGAGAATCACTTTGAAAAGATGAAGTCAAGAATTAAGACAATTATCTAGATAATTTCTCCTAATTGCCCAGAGAGTTTTCTCAATATCCCACTCAGCTGTATAATCTGGTCTGTATGTGATCTGTCACATATTTGAAAGTTCTCTGGGTTGCTGTGGCCCCATGAGGAAGAAAGAAGCTGACAGTAGCGTATTTATTGGATTGTATCTTAATGCATGTATTGTGCACTATTATGGGTCAGGCTTTTAATAAGATGTTTGAAGACAATACCGTGTTACAATATTTTACACATTTTTACATGATATTCCATCTCTTCTAGATAATTCTGCATGTATCACACAGTCTTCAACAGAAAACAAGCAATATTTCTCACATTACTTTTTTTTTTTTAAGAGATTGCTTTGGTCACAGCAGCCTTACCAGCGTTCTGAAGAGAGGTTGCATGTATGGGGTGGAAAGAGCCCAGGTCGTTTTCAGACAAAATGCCTTTGCTCTCACTAGTCACATGACCTTGCCTCATTTATTACAGCCTGAGTTTATTAATCTGGAAAATGCAGATGACCCCTACAGAGATATAAGAATGAAGAGCTAGTAAATTCTCACTTGATATTAGCTCTTGCTATCAGACTTGGATGAGGAAGACTGGTTGACCCTGCTGAACAAAATGGGATGGCTTAAAAAGTATAAAAAAAAAAAAAAAGAAAAGAAAAGAAAAAAGAAAGAATGAAAGAAGAGAAAAATACAAACACTCTGTTCTGACCAAGGCAGTCCAGCCACTGCGTAGAAGTCACACTCATTTGGGAGATTCCTGTCTATGTGATAACTGAGTGTACAGACAGTTCTCTTGTCCCCAGTTTCCTATGACTCATCCTCACATTTCAGTGGCAAAATACCTGCCACAGGGTGACTGTATTACTTCAGTTAAATATAAATGGCATTTGTATATATATATGATAAGCTATCTTAATTGTTGGGAGTTCTTTCTGTCTGTGTTTGATAAATTTGCACAGTGTAATCAGAGCCTCATGGGGGTGGTTCTAGAGAGTCTTAGGGCCCCTGAGAAGATAGGGAGTGGTCCTTTAGTCAAGAATGCCCCACCTTATTTCAAACAGGTTTGGGAGAGCGGCGGGTGAGGTAGAGGGTGGAAGGGTGAAGCACAGGTCACCCTAACAATAATAATAATGATAATAGCTTTAATTTATATAGCACTTTATAGTTTTTAAAGAGCTTTATCATACCCCATAACACTTGATCTGCACCCCCATCCCATAACTTTGTAAAGTTCACATGGTATGATTTGCCTATTTTTCAATTGAGGCTATAAAGATTTACCCAAGAACATAAAAGTACTAACTATTGGAGCCCACCTAAGTTCCTCGTCTTCTACCTATGAACATTTTTCTCTGTGGAACACAGGTTCTAATCCAAAATTACGACAGCAATGGCCAGTGGGACATGTGAGAAAAATAGAAACCTGGGAAAAGGAAGGGAAATTTTGTTGAGCAGAACTTTATGAAAAAAAAGCAATTTCATTTTCAGCCCAAATCCAAGGATCTGGAAGAACACCAAGACTCAGAAAAATAGTACATGGCAGCACTTAAGAGCTTCTAGTATTTTGCAGAGTAACCAGGGCAACCAAAGTCTTACAGTGGAGCTGTTCAGCAGACCATGTGGGAGAGGCATGCCTTAGTCACATGTCTCACGACAGTGAGGTCACCGACTATCTGGGCTATGACCTTCAGGGAACCCAAAAAAGCAGTAGAGGACAGAAAATGATTTTTCCTGTTGGAGGGAACTAAAATCCTTTGTGAGAGACTTAATTCACTTATAAGTGGGACATTTATAAGCCATCCTATGGAGTCTATTCTCAGAAACCTAAGTAAGAATCTAAGTCAAAGAAGTATAACAACCCCCTAGAAAATCACCTAGTCATTTGTTACACATGTGTGTCTGGCATAAGGGTCATGATCAAATAAGTCCTAACACACTAAACTGTCTTCTAATTGGCACCTTCACTGGGGTCCATTAGCAATGATAACCTTTCACATTTGTAATCTTTTGTAGTTTTCATGGTGTTTATCTGAAATATTTACAGCAATAAAACATGTCTTGTGTATGGTCCAAGGACACATTGCTATTAACTAGAGGAATTTTCATTTAGGTGTTCTGACTCCAAACCCAGTGTTTCTTCCCTAGAAAATCACCTAGTCATTTGTTACACATGTGTGTCTGGCATAAGGGTCATGATCAAATAAATCCTAACACACTAAACTGTCTTCTAATTGGCACCTGCACTGGGGTCAATTAGCAATGATAACCTTTCACATTTGTAATCTTTTGTAGTTTTCATGGTGTTTATCTGAAATATTGGTACAGCAATAAAAACAGGTCTTGTGTATGGTCCAAGGACACATTGCTATTAACTAGAGGAATTTTCATTTAGGTGTTCTGACTCCAAACCCAGTGTTTCTTCCCTCCTGTTTGCTCTAAGCTGCTATTTATTTTGTAAGGGGAACATTTCAGTAATCTGGATTTTAATTTATTAGTTCTTCATAAAATAGAGATTATTTAGAGGGCACAAGAATATTTTGCCAGAGAGTTGGTATTTGAGCTTGAATTGCAAAAATTATAGAAGATTCCATTTGATAAACTTGAAAGGACTGGAAAATTCAGATAGTTACAATCAAAGCAATATTTAGCCATAGTAATTATAAAAAAGCATCAACCATGAAACTTAAAAATCAAAATTTCCCCTGCTGTGTTTATGATTTTATTTTTATGTATGCTGAAGTATATAAGTACCCTCTATAATAAACCCATAATGAGCATGTGTTTTAAAAAGTAGGGCTTCTAACTTGCATTTTCTTGAGGATTTCAATGTGGTCAAAGCTAAAACTTAACACCTATTACATTAACTAAATAAGGAGGCTTTCTATATTGTGAATCTAACGACCCAGTCTACAATTGCCACTTCCCTATGTACATAAAATGTACTCATCTTCAAGAACTCACTCAAGTGCTGTGTTTGCAGTGTTCATATTCTGTCCTGCTTAAAATTCATTGTTCTTTTTTTGAATGATTTTCAAATTTTAGTTGCAATCATCACAATTTTTTTTTTGCCATAAGCACTAATATCTCAAGGTAATTTCCTTACATTTTTAAATGAACTCATTTTTATTTTATTTTATTTTATTTTAATTTTTTTTTCAACGTTTATTTATTTTGGGGACAGAGAGAGACAGAGCATGAACGGGGGAGGGGCAGAGAGAGAGGGAGACACAGAATCAGAAACAGGCTCCAGGCTCTGAGCCATCAGCCCAGAGCCTGACGTGGGGCTCGAACTCCCGGACCGCGAGATCGTGACCTGGCTGAAGTCGGACGCTCAACCGACTGCGCCACCCAGGCGCCCCTGAACTCATTTTTAATATAGCCAATCCCTAAGCAATAATATCCACCAAATGCTGAGTTTGATATAGTAGCTTTATCTTCTCTATCATACATTAAAATAAATCCTACCTAAAGTCGTCATTTGTCACCAGCTGTATGGGTACTGGTCTTTCAGGTAATTTTGCTGAAGTGCATAGATTATACTTGTACTTAACATTTATTCAATTTTAAATTGTATTATATTCATTACTACTTATTGTTCTTTCAATCATCCCCTTACCAGAAATCAGGTTTCTTTTATTCCCCTACCATGTACCCAGTTACAAGTCTTGTCCTTGGTAGGAATTGAGTACATTCATTGTTATTGTTGAAATAAACTAACATTGAGCTCATCTTATTATTACTTAGATCTTTTGTTTGCATAAGAAATTTTCTCAGTATCCACTTACTATGATCCCTGTGTATGAGTCTGAAATTCTATGTGGTTTATTTACCAAAACTGAGGACTAAGTTTTCATTTTAACTCAGTAATATGCCAATATCTAGGAAATTTGGAAGGAGTTTTTTCTTAGATGGCTAATGAACTGGGAAACAGAAAAACTTTGCCGTGAATCTGTGAAATAAGATTAATTGCAGATGGACTGGGCAATAGTACTTTCAGACTACAAACCTCCCTTCCATAAGTCTATAAAATAAGATAATTATTGCACACTACTTATTCCTATAGGGACATTTAAAATATTGTACTACACCAACACTGTAAAAAATAATAAATAAAAACCCCCCAAAATAAAAAAAACCCACTTTGTGTTTTACTTAAATGCCACACCAGGAGGAGAACTCTTCTTTTAAAAACTGCCTTGTTTGTATAAATTGTGTCTTTTTCACTGTTTTAAGTTATTTGATACCAAGCATTGATAAAAAGTTGATACCTTTGCTTGCAAAGTTCTTGGAGCTAACAGATTAGATAAATCAGTATCACATGATCTTAGTTTATTTTCATGTTTTGCTTTTGCATTTTTGCATGAGATATTGACTTCCTAAAAATGGCATGTAGACATCATCACAGGAAACACTAAATAATTTGACTACTTTTTTTTAAAGGAGAGGAAAGTGAATAATAATAGATCAAATCTTCTATTTATCAATTTTTCATAAATAAAAGGAAAGTCAAATGGCAAATTTTAAGTTATATGTTCCAAATATGAAAAGGAATAGGTAGGTTGGCTTACAAACATGAATTTAAAACATTCAATATGCATTAGCAGTTTTACTTTACCATTTTTTTTTTAATTTTTTTCAACGTTTATTTATTTTTGGGACAGAAAGAGACAGAGCATGAACGGGCGAGGGGCAGAGAGAGAGGGAGACACAGAATCGGAAACAGGCTCCAGGCTCCGAGCCATCAGCCCAGAGCCCGACGCGGGGCTCGAACTCACAGACCGCGAGATCGTGACCTGGCTGAAGTCGGACGCTTAACCGACTGCGCCACCCAGGCGCCCCTACTTTACCATTTAAAAATGATTATTAAATTTATACTTATACCAGGTACTTCTGGTAACTGAGATTATGGCAGTGAACAATCCAGGTACTGTGTCAAATTCATTATTGTACTTTTAGCACATAGAATATGGTAGGTGGTCAATAATTTTCTTAATTGAAATAATAGGAAGAAAGGAAGACTCAGAGAGGAATCTTAACGAAGACTGACTAACATTTAAGATATGGGCAAAGAATGAAGTCTGAAAACCACAGAGGAAAATAAAGAGGAAAGTAAAGTGTGATATGATGATGAAAGAGGATATTCAAGGAAGGATTGATCCACAGTGGCATACACTGTTGAGAAATCAAATATGATAAAAATGTAGAAACCCATTGGGTTAAGCAGTAGTGAATCACTGGTGACTATGACAGGAAAAGGAACAGAGTAGTGGCATTATAAACAAAATGTCAGTGGATTTGAGGATAAATTGGGAGTGAGGAGACAGAAAGGCAGATGTAAACGTTTTCCCCCCATGAATTTGACTATGGATGGGGAGATAATAAGTCATCAAGGCGTATGGGTTGATGGAGGATTTTTTTCCCCTTGTGAATGGGACAGTTTTGAGTATGCTTACAATGGTGTTAACAAGCCAGCAGAGACCCTGAGGTTGGGTGGATATTTGAAGGATCCTGGATTCTAAACTCTTAGGTTCCTACATATAAAATTGCTATTTGTGGAGGACAAAAGTGTTCATGTATTGACCTTTTCATATGGCTTAACCTATAATGAAGAATTTGGACACACTGTAGGCATCCAGTTAGAGTATGAATGGATGTAGGTAGGTTTGTTGGTTCAATGTCAGGAAGTTGAAGGAATTCTTTTCTAATTGATAAATCACATTCTCTGTTTGAAGTAGTAGACACATGAGAGGACAGGTGGTGAGAATTGGAAATTTGGAGAGGCTGGAAGAGGTGGAAATAGCAGTGGAAAATGGGAGTACAGACTAAGGGATTGTAGTAGGAATGCTGGAGAGAGCTGAATCCTAGATTAATTGGCACCTCTTGTACATTTGTGAATTTTCTGGTCTGGGCAGGGGTGAGCCACTGTTCACACAATTATATTCTCTCTAGAATTTATCCAGGTGTGAATGATGAAAGAAAAAAAGGACAATTTAGTGGAGTTTGCCATCATTAAAAAATTTATTGAAATGATAAATATAAGGATCACAAGCAAAACAAAAACGTGTGTGTGTGTGCGCACGCACATGTGTGTGTTGGGGATGGCAACTAATAGGTATGAAGAATTCACATATTAGAAGAGCCAATGAATTAAAAAAAAACCCTTATGCACTAGAAATAACTAAGACTTTAAGAAGGAAGGTTAGAATAGAAATAGTTGTCCAAAGTTATGATTCAGAAAGGTAATTCCAAGTCATGACCAAGTCTAGGGTGTGGACATGAGAGTAGTATTTGAAGACAATATTCTAGAGATGAGAAGATCGAGGAAATAAATGACTAGGATGTTGCAGATGAAGCACAAAGGTAGCGATGTTACCTAGAGTAAATGTAGGACGTGAAGTAGAGGAAGAGATGGGGAAGCAAGTGCCGGGGTGCCTGGGTGGCTCAGTCAGTTAGTTAAGTGCCTGACTCTTGATTTCAGCTCTGGTCATAATCTCATGGTTTGTGGGTTCAAGCCCAGCATCAGGCTCCATGCTGACAGCACAGAGCCTGCTTGGGATTCTCTCTCCCCTTTCTCTGCACCTCCCCCGCTTGTGCTGTCTCTTTCTCTCTCTCAAAATAAATATACTTTACAAAAAGAAAAAAAAAAAGGAAGCAAGTGACAGTCTTCCGTAAAGAGGGGGCATACTCATGGGTCCATAAGGACCATGATGAGAAAAGAAAGAGGGCAGAGAGCAAACTGTGTGAGCCTCAGAGGAAAAAGGCAGTTTTCAAGGGTGTTTACAAGGGTGTGGAGAACTATGGTCTGAGGTGGCAGTAAAGAGTGAGGAGGACCAAGACTAAATCTTCAGTAATAAACCCTTAGTTGAGATGGTTGTAAAAAAATAACGTGTCTTGAGGAAAGAATTATATTTCAGTTTTATAGGGATATAGAGAATACGCAGAGAAAAAAGAAGGTTAGGATGTAGAGCAGTTTGTTAATGAAGGGATGGCATTCCAAAAATTGTGAAGGGGCGCCTGGGTGGCGCAGTCGGTTAAGCGTCCGACTTCAGCCAGGTCAGGATCTCGCGGCCCATGAGTTCGAGCCCCGCGTCAGGCTCTGGGCTGATGGCTCAGAGCCTGGAGCCTGTTTCCGATTCTGTGTCTCCCTCTCTCTCTGCCCCTCCCCCGTTCATGCTCTGCCTCTCTCTGTCCCAAAAATAAATAAACGTTGAAAAAAAATTAAAAAAAATATTCAAAAATTGTGAAAATGCACAAGATAACTTATCCTAAGGAAATAATTTCAAATTGTGCAAAAATTATCCAGAAGGATGTTCATTATTACAGTGTTGTTTATGATATGTGTATCCATTTTACTATGATTGAAAAATTAAAAAACAAAAACAAATAGAGGTTTAAATTAGAGATAATGTATCATGACATCATCCTGTAAAAATACTTAGCTATAGAAAAACAGATGTTTGTATCTCATTAAGTCTTATTTTTTAAAAGTGTTGATAAAAAAGAAAATACAAATGTATATCGATGTATAATGTAAGTGTGTTCTGGTAAACCTAATTTAAACTTGGAATTTTGCTACTTCAGATATACTAATTACTCTTAGTTTAGGAGCCATCTGTCTCCTCTCTCTCTCTCTCTCTCTCTCTCTCTCTCTTTTTTTTTTTTTTTTTTTTTTTTTTTTTTGGTATCTTGTCCTAGTCCTACATTGACAGTCCTGAATTCCTAGAGCCCAAAAGATGAGGGAAATTACAGAAGATAAGGGAAATATGTTGTTTAAATGACAAGCTTGGTTTCCAAATTAAAAATCACCTGAGGGGAGCCTGGGTGGCTCAGTTGGTTAAGCATCAGACTTCAGCTCAGGTCATGATCTCGCAGTTTGTGAATTCGAGCCCTGCATTGGGCTCTGTGCTGACAGCTCAGAGCCTGGAGCCTGCTTCGGATTCTGTGTCTCTCTCTCTCTCTGCTCCTCCCCTGCTTACACTCTGTCTCTGTCTGTCTGTCTATCTGCCTCTCTCTCTGAAAAATATTTAAAAAACAACAACAAACCTTGACAGACTGTTTTTATGCCTATTGTTATAAAACCCAAACTTGATTTTTACAATCAATGTGGGAAAGAACTTAAAATCCATTGGTGGGTGTTACTACATGAAAAGAGACTCTAGGTGGTTGCCAGAGGCAGTAAGGGAGGGCAGAAGAAATGAATGAAGTTGGTCAAAAGTGGTCAAACTTCCAGTTATAAAATAAATAAGTCATGGAGATGTAATGTATAGCAAGGAGACTATATTGCCTATTTGGAAGGTGCTAAGAGAGTAGATCTTAAAAGTTCTTATCACAAGAAAAAAAAATGTAACTGTATGGTGATGGATGTTTACTAGACTTATTGTGATCATTTCACAATATAGACAAATATCAAATCATTATGTTATACACCTGAAACTAATGTAATATTGTATGTTAATTATGTCTTAATTTAGAAAAAAGAAAAGAGACTCTTATATGTCTGTGAGGCAAAGAGAAATGTAAAATTATTCAGAACCTCATTGTAGGAATGTGATAATCCAAGGAATCTATTTCATAGTTACTCAGTTTTAGGAAAGAAAATAAGGACTAAAAATTATAAATCTATTTACACCTGTTTATACCACTATATCTAAATACAGAGTGGCTTACTAGAAAAGTAAACAAAATTTTCTGTGTGAAAGAGTCTTTGAAAGTGATATGAAATCCAGCTAAGTCAAATGGAGAAGTTCCAAATAACCAAACCTGATAAGTTGTTAGTCCCATATAAATTTGAAGAACAATCAAACAGCTCAATTAACATATTGTATGCCAAGAATTCTACTAGGTGCTAACATGTATAACAAAGAATGGGTATATTTTCTTCACATTACCCACAGATGACAGAAACTAATGAACATTTACCTGTATATTTCAAATGGAGAAAATCTTCTGAGATTTAACTACACTGAGGCATGGATTTCCAAAGGGAAGAACAGAGATAGGTTTTCAGTACCTCTCCCACCCATCCAAACACCTGTACCCCTTATTACTCCTGGGAGCCACAAAACTAAGAAAAACCAAAACCAATATGGCAAAAATCTATACAGTAGATGTAATCATTTATCTGAATATGGATAGGGGCAATAGAATTTGTAAGGATTTTGGACTTGGAGGGGAAAATTTTGAAAATCTTAAGAATATAAAATAATAGGAATGGAGAGGTCTAAATGGTTTCCTGGTCAATTGATCAGAGGTAGGTCTTCTGCTTTTCCTAGATTTTTACTTCAGCTTGTTGTTCCTGTCTCTATCCCTTTATGTCACTTTCATTTCTTTATGGTAGGTTTCTTTAACCAGCCCTAATACACAATTGACATTTACATAACCCTTAAAAGAAGCAATTAAAACTGTGTGTTTATTCATCCCTATGCCTCTGATGTCCCAAATGGTGACTAGTACATAGTAATTCTTGAATAAATTGAGGACTATTAATTGAATAGCATATTGAAGAGCAAAAATAATAATAATAATAATAATTAATTAATTAATTAGATTATCTTTATCATATGGAGTCACCACTTTTCCCCCTACAGAATGGAGAAAATTTTAAGTAAAAATAAAAATAATATTAATAATGATCATCATCCCACTTCTATTACATTCCATTTAAAAAGTGAATCCTAATGTGTGCCAGTTCTAGAAATAAGATCAATTAAGTGTGAAAAGTTGTTTTTGTTCATTTCATGTTGTCTTTTAACAACCTAAAGTTATTAATGTGTAGCTCTATGGGGAGCAGGCAGAAAGATGAACATTTTGAATGACTATTGAGAATTAAATCTGTTGGGAGACTGTGATCCAGAAGTCCATGTGTGCTTAATTGAGTTTTATACACAATATTCAATTATTACCAACAAAGGAAATAGTGCAACTCTAGAAAAACAGTATTAGGAAAGATATTTGTAATTCCCTCATTATTTTGAGTAATTTGTACTAATTGGCTCATATTTGCAAATAAATAATTAATGTTAAAAATATAGAAAAATGCCGAATGGATTAGACAGGGGAGTGGGAACTAAAAAACGTCTAAGATTTATTTTCCATAGACTTCCTTTCAAATCTATTAAATACAAAAATATTAGGATTATTTTTTGCTCTTATTTTATATTCTTGTGTATACATTATTCTTATATTGTTCTTTAACTTTTTATTTTAAAAAGCAAAAAAAAAAGTCTCAAAGGACGTTGTTTCCTTTTTTTTTTTTTTTGAGTTTCAATGATATTGATCAATTTCAGAATGGGGGTAAAATACAATACTTGCTCTACAACTTGTATATTTCCTGTATCTTCAATGTGTCAACTGAATGCATGATTTGGAAAGATCACAAACAGCATTAGATATTCTAGAATCTGGATACATGCAAGAATTGCCCCATCCTTTCACTCATACAAATTTACACAATGTTACCCCAGACTCTGTTTCTCCTTCCTGTCTCTGTGACTATCTCATTTTCACATTAAAATTTCCAATAAAAATCCAACTTGTTAAACCTTTCAGATCCTAAATATGAAATTGTTAGCATGGTTTCCTGAAATAAAAAACACTAACACGACCGTATTGTCTCCAACAACAGCCAAGGAAAAGAAAAACCTATTCAATTTCCAGTTCGCGATAATTTTCAGAAGTAGAAACCACAACCTGAAACAAATCTGTCAAACATGAAATAAAGTTAAACTTACTGATACATCATACTCTGCTGAGAACACAAACTTCTCCACCTCCGTGTTTCTTAAGATTTCTTGTCAAATGAGTAGCATCCTGGGCATTCTTTCAGACTTGTAAGCTAACTAAAGAAAGAATGCTTAAGGATTTAGAATAAACTAGTTTAACAAGTTGGGATGGGTACATTTTAGCCAATAGTAGGGTTTGAAGTGAAGAATCACTTGATAAGTCTTTGTTGCAGGAAGTAAGAATTTCCTGGCTTTGGCTAATGAAAATAAATGAGAAACAGTATCGCCTACAAAACCTAAGCAACACCCTTGAAAACTTGGAGAAGTTTTGTATTTGTCTTTCAAGAGGTGTCATTCTTCCTTCTGAGTCACTACAGGTCTAGTCCTCAGGCCCTGCTCTTCCTCTCTTTCAGAAGCAATCGTGAAACAAGACCAAAGGTTTTCATAAAACATTTGATAGCCCTTGACTTTTTTTTTCTCAGTGCAATGGTACCTGTACTCATTATGCCTGGCCCAGTGGTTCATTTGTGTGTATTCTAAAGGGGAATCCAGCTTCAAGGCAGAAAAGTGAAAATATATTTGTGCCAACCGCCATTTTAAAAGGCTTCACCAGCTGATCATACTCTCTTTCATATGCTCTTTGTAGCTACGGCTGCATCTGCCTTCTTTGACTTTGAGTTTTCGTTTCTGTTTATCAAGTCCTTTTTTTTTTTTCCTATTGTGTCTTTGCCCACGTGCCTAAAATATCCTTTCCCTTCTTTCTTGCACAGTTCTCAATTCAAAATTCACCTCACTGTAAGATTCAAGTAATTTAATTAGAATCCGTCTACACAGAGTCCCGAGACTTTGAAAGCCTACATTCTCGGATGACTCCTCCAGATTTCCCTGGCTCTCACACTATCTGAGCAACCCCTCACCCATGCTTTCCCTTCAAGCTGGCGTCTAGTTTTACTTTTTCTTATTTTCAGGTCTATGGATCCATCTCTCCTGTTAAAGAGTGAAACATTTGAGGCTAGAAACTTTGATGTCTTTGAATGAAAATGCACTTATCAGCACCTCTGCAAACACTTGGACATGTGGTACTGTCTTTCTTTTATAACGTTGATTTGACAATCCACATTCACTCACATTTCCATCCCTCTTTTGTTTTGAAAAAAAGTTTTTGGCAAGACAGGAACACACAATAATTACAATTGATAAGTGATATATGGACAAAATGTTCAAATTAGCTAATAAATAAAAATTCTATATCTTTGCCAATTTTTATATTAATGAGTAACAAATTCCTATAAACTTAACCACTTAAAGCAACAGCCATTTGTTATCTGTTTTTATTCTGCTGATCAGAAGTCTGGGCAAGTTCAACTTTGTTCTCTGCTTTCTGTCTCATAGGTGGAAAGCAAGGTATGAGCTCAGCTAGGTTCTTTTGTGGAAGCTATGGAGGGAAATCATGTTCCGGCTCATTCCAGTCATTGGCAGAATTAAGTTCCTTGCAGAAAGGCTAAGTTCCCTGTTCCTTTGCTGCCTGTCAGCTAAGACTGCTCTGCTCCTAAATGCTATCTGCAATTGATACACAGTTCTTTCCGTCTTCAAGCAAGAAATAGTGTGTCTTCTCATACTTAGAATCTCTGACTTTTCTTCTACCAGAAAGAGAAATTCTCTACTTCTAAAAGATTAGATTAAACCTACCTGGAAAACCTCCTTTTTTATTAATTCAAAGTCAACTGATTAGTAATCTTAATCATATTACAAAGTTCCTTTTGCCATGTAATGTAACATTATCATGGACATGTGTATCTCATTTTATTTACAATGAGATTAGGACAGAAGATCTTGGAGGACCATTTCAGAATTCTGCCTACCTATCACAACATTAAAAGAAAATATTATTTTCTATCCTTTAACCTATATGTTTAATAATGTTAGTAGATTTTAGTGAAAATTTAACATCATATACTCTGGGAATATGGTCAGTTGGTATAACAGTTTCAGAAAGCACACTTGCTAAAATGATGGGGGTGGGGAAGCTTCTATGCAAAAGGGTTCATTTGCGATGCAACATTACAGTGTATTTAAAGGACTAGCGGTACCTTTTTAAAAACTGAGGTGAAGAATGGCAAAAGGAAGAAGCCAAGATGGGAGATTAAAATGGAAATAGGAAGAGTATAATCGTGAAATTTTTTAACATCAAGAAAATGGATTTTGTTTTTTACTCTATAGGTCAAGGTCTCTTAATTTCTTTTAATGCCATGTCTATCTTTGGCTGTGGATCCCTTCTCCTAAAAATGTGTGGTTTTTTTTTAGATGCATAAAATAGAATACACAGAATTATAGGGAAACCAATATATAGTAGTATAGTTATGGGAAAAATTTTAAATTTGTGACAGAGTAATAAATATGTTTTTCCATTAACATATTAAATCACAGGATTTAGCAATGTTGAATAACATAGTTTCAAAGCTGCGATGAGCATAAACATATTTTGCTAAGTATGTAACAACTGTTAAATGAAGTAAAAATATCTATAATCTCTCTTGGTGACAAAGTCACTGATATAACTTATGTTACTATTTTTATTTTTGTTTTTTGGGTTTTTTATGCCTATTTTACAATAGAAAGAAATAGCAAATTTCTGTTAAAAGTTAGTGAAAATAAAGTTAAGATTTTTTTTTCTATCCAAGTTGTTGGGCTCTAAATTAAGTATCTCTTCTGTAGGAGATGGAGAAATTAGAGGTAATTGAAACAGAAGTGCAGGAGAATGGACTAGAGGACATGAAGTTGGAGAAGGAAGATCATTTTGGAGTTCTTCCAAAAATCTAGGCAGGGGATTATGGAGGCGGGGTCATTTGGAAGTTAGAGTCATTTGGATTTATGAGTTCAAAGAATTGAAACTAAGTGTGGATTATCCACTTGGCTGTTGAAATTGACTACAATGAAGACAGAAGTTAGGGAGAGAGATCTATTTTGAGCAGACACCTAGTAAGTCAGTAATTGTGAGGAGTGATCAAGAGGTTGGCAGTAATTAGGAGGCACAATGTGTGGAATAGATAGAGGTATGAGCCTATATACTAAAAATACTACATGTTTTATACTAGTGTGTAGCAGTAATTGTTGGAAGACTACACAAGTATTTAGAAGCTTATAATTAAGAGTTGGAGGAATTCTGACTGAATACTACAGCCAGAGAAAAAGGACAATCACTTGGGAAGCCTAAAATGAAGGGATATGTTAGATACGGGCATCCAGATTTTGGTAAGCTGGTGGGGGAGCATTCTGTGAAAAGGTTGAGGGTCTAGGAATATTTTAATAAAAAGAAGCAAGGAAGACTCAGGGGAATCAGCTGAGAAAGAGGGTAGTAAAGAGGTTTTAAACCAAGGAGGGAAGAAAAAGAACAGTGTGAGGAGGAAAAGAAACCATAGGCATAATGAGAAAGAAGCAAAGGTGGAAAGGGTAGGTGATTACAGGGCTCTTCATTTGGTGCAGGGCTAGGGGATTCATGGAGTGAGGAAGGGAAGGATGCCTAGGTTATAGCTCATGACCCTAGTATAAAATTTGGTTGACAGTAGACTAACCTGTCATTCTGGGCAAGGTCTGTGTAATGTAACAATTTGATGTAGCAACTCAAAGGTAGCCCTGAAAAAATAATTATACCAAACACGTAGTCATTGAAAAATATATAATGTGATCTCAGAAAAAAAACCCATAATTTTATATATGCTTTAACGTCAACTTTGTAAAATATACATAAGGATTAGAAGATAAAAACAGAAATAGTTAAGCCAATACAATTGTGTGCACTCTCTCAAAAAGTATAGTTATAATGTTCCTATAGTATTTTTTCAAGAGATAAATCAATCATCCCTTTACTTTACTTTAAAAAATATTTTATTCAGTAGTCCAACTATTTTATTTTCTCTGAAACTTTTATAAGTAGCTGGTACTTAATATTTGTCTTTCCAATGGCTTCCTTTTTACTTTCAGATTCTTTTGATCTCTCCTCTCCATTTTTAAATTCTTTTCTCCATAGTGCACTTCAGCCTAAGTTCATTTGGTTTTCTAATTCTCTTTCCCTGAGGATTATCACTTGTAGGACAAACACTAGTGGAGTGAATCCCAGGAGTTCAGTAATCTCCACTTATATCTAAACAAGAGGATACAGGTTTGAGGTTCGGCAAAAAGTGCTTGTTTTGAATACTGTGAAAGATTTCAAAGGTAAAGTAAGCATTGCTAAGAGAGTCATTCAAAATAGGGTTGGGAAGACCCTGAGGAAGCAGTTTATGCATGCCTCTTTCCATTTTTGGAGCGCCACGGATTTTTTACTTTTGTCAGCAGCAACTTGTCCATTACACGTGGACCGCCTTCTGGAACACATCCTGTACTTCGGACTGAAATAGAGATAAGGTCCCATCTATTAGCTAAGTAGCCAATAAGTGTGTTAGATAGTTTAACTCTGTCAGCACCAATCATAATTCCATTGAAACAAGTTGTGTCACCTTGTGGTTTTTGCCTTGGTAACTCTGCACTCCCCGCTTGCACCTCCAGAGCACACTTTTTAATTTCTGTCCACTCTGTCTCCTGGATTGCAATCCTTAAGACCCCAAGTCAACACTTCTGGTTGCTTTACAGCCGCTTCTCCTTGGTTGACAATACAGACAAAGGGGGTTATTAAAACCATTAGGAAGGCAATCCCATGCATCTATGAAATTTCTCTTCCTGGAAATATTTAAAAGGGGGACATCTGAGCATCTCTTACAGACAATACCTAGGTTTGGGGTAGAAAGAGAAGAAAGATCCAATGGGATGATCTCCTTATTTACGAAACTACATTTTTTAAATAAAAGTAGGGGTATAGATTCTGACAATGGACCAAAATATATAAAAATAGAACTTCAAGGAAAGCTATGACAACTGGTTAGCTTACTCTTTATTGCATACCTTTGTTAAAGAATTTTTAATAATCCAAATATAGACTAACATATTACAAAGCAGACTTTTAAAGTATACTTTGTTAAATGCTAATTTTGGAGTGCCTTTGATATTTTCCACTGTCAACTACACAATAGCTTTTAAAATGTTCCCAGCAGAGGGGTGCCTGGGTGGCTCAGTTGGTCAAGTGTCCAACTCTTGATTTTGGCTCAAGTCATGATCTTGAGGTTTGTGAGTCTGAGCCCCTTTCAGGCTCTAAGCTGACAGCGCAGAGCTTGCTTGGGATTCTCTCTGCCTCTCTGCCCCTCTTCACCTCCCCTGCTCTTTCTCTCTCTCTCTCTCTCTCTCTCTCTCTCTCTCTCTCTCTCTCTCAAAAATAAAATAAATAAACATTTAAAATCAAAATAAAATAAAATGTTGCCACTAGATTGATTATAGAGTTCTGTAACATGTTATAGTAAAATATGCTTTAAATGAAATGAATTTGGATTATAATCATTCTTAAAGCTATCAAGTGAACAACAATTTAATTTGCCTATTTTTCTTTTTGCAATAAATTAACAATAATAATACACATGAGTTGGATTATGTATTATTTCTTTTCAAGAAAATGCTAAAGGGGCATCTGGGTGGCTCAGTTGATTAAAGCATCTGACTTTGGCTCAGGTCATGATCTCTGAGTTTGGAGTTCGAGCCCTGCCTTGGGCTCTGTGCTGACAGCTCAGAGCCTGGAGCCTGCTTCAGATTCTGTTTCTCCCTCTCTCTCTCTCTCTCTGCCTCTCTCTCACTCACATTCTATCTCTTTCTCTCTCAAAAATAAATAAAACATTAACAAAAAGAAAATACTAAATATAATTCAACAAAACACTGGCATTTGCAAAATACACAAAGCAACTAGTATTGATAAATGAAAATGGTAACACTGTATAAAAATTTATGACAATCTTAGTGCAAGTTTGGCATCAACCATGCTGGTATCGGTGTCCAGCAATAAACTGCACTTTTCAAACAGGTTTTAAATATTCTCTGATTTTTAGATGGTATTATTCAACAGGAAAGTTTCATAAACATCATGAGGTAGGTAGATTAATGTTGCATTTCACAGATTGAAGCAGTTGGAAGCAAAGTTTTTAATTTTTATGACATGATTTTTAATTTTATGACATGATTGCATTTCTTATTAGCCATGTTAAAACTTTAAGGCAAGGAAAATATTGAAATCTGTAGAAGAATGTTTATTGTAAGTATTTACAGAAACAGCTTAGGGCACCTGGGTGGCTCAGTCGGTAGTTTGTCTCTGTGCTGAGTGTGGAGCCTGCTTGGGATTCTCTCTCTCTCCTCTCTCTGCCCCTCCTCTGCTCATGCACTCCCTCTCTCTCTCTCAAAAGTAAATAAATAAACATTAAAAAAAACCCAACTCAATCAAAAATTTTAATTTGCTGAATTTTAGTGGGCTTTCTGTGTTTTATCTATTCATAAAACAGATTTTCTAATGAGGCAGTGAAAAGAGCAAAGAGAAAGACATTGGTTGTTTTAGTAGAGTTCAAAATCTTTTGCTGCTCGTTATTTAAAAATATAATCTAGGGGCGCCTGGGTGGCGCAGTCGGTTAAGCGTCCGACTTCAGCCAGGTCACGATCTCGCGGTCCGTGAGTTCGAGCCCCGCGTCGGGCTCTGGGCTGATGGCTCAGAGCCTGGAGCCTGTTTCCGATTCTGTGTCTCCCTCTCTCTCTGCCCCTCCCCCGTTCATGCTCTGTCTCTCTCTGTCCCACAAATAAAAAATAAAAAACGTTGAAAAAAATATTTAAAAAAAAATAAAAATATAATCTAGATTTTTAATTTATACCATATTAAGGTTTTAAATTTGCTGCCAATTTACCTAGCTCTGCAGCTTTGCCTCGTTAAAATTATCCTCCTTTCCTTAGGTATAGTTGGATATACTTTTGTTGATTGTCTTAACAGTAAAACTGTTTTGGTCCAATGAAATTTTGCTGAATGCTATGTGAATTTAATTTTCCTCACTTTTTTTTTTTTTTTTTTTTTTTTTGCACAGAGAAACATTAGCTGGCAACAATCTAATTCCTGCGACTTCTAGAACTGTAATGTTCCTGGCTAGTGACAGCCACATAACAGATGAGAGTAGTGGGGGAAGACTAGACTGGCCACAAGGGTTCCAGTCATTTGTAACAAGGTTATTTTTCACTCTCATGAGTGCATGAAGGAATGCCTTGAATATATCCCCTCACCCTCAAACAAACATATTAACAAAGTGACAGATTTATTCAGTTGGAGAGGGTAGATTCCCATTGATGTACTTTTACTCTTACTGTTGAATTGTGAATTTCATTGCGAGATGGTTAAACATTGCAAAAATTTTGGTCCATTGTTGTTCTAGCATTAAAAACGAACCCTTTAGTTCTCATGGCACCCCAAATGCCATCAGGATTCCACAGGGATTATGTGCTGTATTGTTTACTGTCAGTTTAATGGATTTGACCTGTCTTTCAAAACAATATGTCAAGCAAATTTTAGTGGTTTTTGTTTGTTTTTTTAAGATGAGAGTATTACTATAACATTTACAACACAGGAGGCAAAACCCAGGTTTGTTTGTTATTTGTTTTTTTTTTTTTTAACCACAATATTTTTGCAAAATTCACAAGGCAATACTATTTATCAGTAAAAATGTGAACACTATTTTAAAAAATACAACCTTTTTTTACAATCTTAATGTATTTGCACCATCATCTGTACTGGTATCAGTTTACAATAACACACTTCACATTTGTTTAGCAGGCTTTAAACATTCTTTGACTTTTCAACTTATTACTCAACAGGAAAGCCTCACAACAATCCCATGAGGTAGATAGTTAATGTCCCATTTGGTAGATGGAAAACATGAGGTAAAATACATTGCATGACTCCTATAATACCACTCAACAGATCAGGTATCAAACTAAAAATAGGACATATGAATCCTGTTTTAAAAATCCACTTTTCCATTTCTCAGATTTACTTATGGCCTTTTGTATTTATTGCTCTCATTTGTGTTAAAATGTCACTGAATTGAATTTGAACTGAGCATTGAATCATTTAAATCAGTGTGCAGTTTCACAGGCACTTCTATGCAAAAAAGCTATCAGTCTTCTGAAATGTAAATATGGTTACACAAAAGCATATATTCATTGTTAGAGAACTTACACAGTAGAAATTTATTGATTTTGTAGACAGATTTGTTTTCCTCTTTCTACAAAAGACTATGTTTAGCTTTAATATAAAAAGGTCTATTATGAATCAAATACATCTTAAATATGCTAAATATTCTCTAGGAAGCTTTTGTTTCTCTGCATAGAAGGAAGTATAAACATTCAAGTTTTTACTCTGCTTCTTCTATTGATATTTAGTTATTAGCAGTCATCAACTCAGAAATTTGGTGACATTTTCCTTTTAAAGGAGAGTGTGAGATGACCCTTTTGTATCTCAATATTAAGATGTAAATGATAACTAGGAAAGTTTTTAAGTTATATTTATCTTGTTTACATATATTACAGATAAACATACATACGTGTAAATTAACAAAACTTTGTCATTAAAGAAATAGAAAGGCTAGATTTTTCTCTGATATATCAGAACAAGAAATCAAGCACTTTGGTCGTACATGTGAACCCTGAAGATGAATACTGCTGCATCTCTGTAGTCACAACCCCGGTGACTGATGACCACACTCCCTACAACTATGTCTATAACCAGACATAGTCCTAAACATATTGAGATATCAAAACATGATTTTGAAAATCCGATAGATCCCTTAGGGTTTTTTTTTTACAGTGTAATTTAAGCATTCTTAAATAAATTACATGATTTTAAAGAAGGGACTGCTTTTAAAAAGTATACTGTTTTATTGAGTCCAAAGCACATTAATAATAATTGAGAGTAGCTAGTTCATATTGAGACTACTGTGTGCAGACACTGTTCCAAGTGCTTTACTTTTACTAATGCATTTAATCCTCATAACAACCATGTGAGGTAGGTATTATTTTTATTCTAATTGTAGAGATAAAAGTGCTAATGCACAGAGATGTCAAGAAACCTGCATCAGGACACACAGTTCATACGTGGCAAAGCCAACATTTAGCCTGGGCAGTCTGGTTCCAAAGGCTGTGCTCTCTGCCATTAGACTCTGAGCTGTATTTAAGTCCCAAAGCCATTCACTCATTCGACAAAGTTAATTTATCTTAAAACTCATGGAGGCATTCCTTTCCTCCACATACAGGAAATATCCACATAGTGCTCAATATATGTGAGGCACTGTCCGAAGTGCTTACGCAAATCAATTCTCCCAACCTGATAGATATCTGACCTGGCAGAGAGCTGAAGACTTTACAATTCTATGCTTACAAAAGCACCAGTTACTGTATGCTGCTTTACATATTTCTAAATAAATAATTGGATAGCTCATTCCACCGAAAATCTAAGGTGTGTTTTTCTTGCTCTTAATCATTTGAAAGCAACTCAACTAGCCTATGTCCCATCAGTTCTTTTTATCCTCCTCGTACACATGGAAAAATGCTCCCAAGATTCTTCTTTTTCTTCTTTCTGGCCTGACTTCAATTGATATATGGATGGCAAGATGCTGTTAAAGAATAAATCAGAAACACTCCTTCACAATACAGCTTTTATCCTGAAGCTAGTCTTTGTGTATGTAAGTGTTAACAGCAAGTTCAGGTACACCCAAACATCTTCTAAATCGCAAGTCTTATTAATGATAATGCTTTGTATTATTATTTAGAAACACAGGTTAGAGTTCAAGTTATATTGTAATTCCATGCTTCTCCATTCTAGCCAGTGAACGTCCAGCCATCAGTCTTTGAATGTTGAAGCTCTGAATTCTCAGGGAAGACAGCTGTTTGATACAAGAGTCACAGGTGCTCCAGGATATACTCTGAGTAAGTTTTTGGCAGCCCTGGCAGCTCTTCATATCCTGTGAAAAATGATGTTCCTTGTCTTCCACGGGGGGAAACCATTATAAATAGTCCTCTTATTATAAGTACCACGGTTTCCCTTTTGAGGAGTTGGTGCTATTGCCATTTGCTCTGTCTTCCTCCCACAGGGTAGAGAAAGAGTTCGGTCACTTGTGTGCAAAGACAACTTCATGATATTACATAGGTCTGAGTCAGAGGATTTCTTGACATCCAGAAAAAGCACTGATCCAAACCTCATGAATATAAATAATAAACAATATGCAGTAATTTCAGCTTCATATGTCATGCATATAATTCACACTAGATACCAGTCTTTGAGGCAATCCATCCTCGATACTGAGTCACTCGTGTATAGACCCCAGGTTTCTTGGGAAGAGCACATGATTGTCCCCAACTTACTATACCAACTAAGTACCAGATGTCATGATTATCATAAACCAGAGGACCACCAGAATCGCCCTTGAGAAAAAACAAAAATATATTTAGAATTATAAACTCTTACTCCCTTCCACAGACAAAAAGGAAACTGGCATGCAGAACATGCAGCCAGACTAGAGATAGATTATATAATGTTTCTCTGAATTGAGTTAAAATTTTATTCTGAACTTTAAAGTGCAATGGTTACATTATTTCTGGTTCAGCATCCTTGTTTTTTTTTTAAGTCCTAGTTTTTTTTTTTAAGTTTATTTATTTTGAGAGAAAGAGAGAGAGAGAGAAAGAGAAAGAGAGAGGGCGCTAGCACAAGTTGGGGAGGGGCAGAGAGAGAGGGAGAGAGACAATCCCAAGCAGGCTCCACACCGTCAGCATGGAGTCTGATGCAGGGCTCAAATTCAGGAACCATGAGATCATGACCTGAGCTGAAATCAAGAGTTGTACGCTTAACCAACTAAGCCACCCAGGTGCCCCCTTGCTAGTTTCATTAGACACTTTTTCATGGGTTAGTAAGTATATATACAAAATATTAAATATGAAGTTAGTATATATGGGAATAGGTGGAAAGTTTTGATGATCTCCAAATATTCTTAGCTAGACTCAATGTTATAGACTCATTCTTGGTCTCCTTGGCTTTCATGCACCTAATTATAATTATGCTTGCTTGCTGAATTTTATATAAACACTCCTAAATCTGTTTTGGAATAAGGACAGTTAAGTACATAAACAGATATACATGTAGAGGTTAAAAGTGTGGTCTTGGTATTTGAACCACTTATGTTTTAGGATTAGCTCTATCAATTACTGTCTATGTGACTTAGGGTAAAATATGTAAGCTCTCTGTGCCTGTTCTACCTCATTCATTTATTCCTTTGTGAAGTACTTAATAAGTTCCAGCTATGTGTCCCAGGCTCAGGCCTGGAACCTGCCTCAGATTCTGTGTCTCTCTTGCTCTCTGCCCCTCCCCACTCATGTTCTGTCTCTGTCTCTCAAATTAAATTAAACAAGCCCACAAATAAATGCAAGGTGACTACTATGGTAAATGCTATGGAAACATACATAGGGGAATAGGACTGGTCAGGGAGGTCAGGAAAGTTTTCCTTGATGAGATGTAATTGAGCTGATATCTAAAGAATTTAACCTTTATGAAAAGGGAGGTGGCTATATAACATGTTCTAGGCAAAGGGAACAGTACTGCAAATGCTCTATGACATGAAGAAACCTGGCATATGCAAAAGCCTGGGGCAGCGTGGATAAAAAGGAGTACTGAAGAGAAGATAACAAGGGGGCAAGTGACTGTGATGAGTCTGTAAAGGTCAAGAAAACTAGTCCTGGAGAAACCCTGAGGGTCTTGCTTAGAAGTTATATTTTCTATCTTAAAACTGAAGGTAAACCACTGGAGTGTTTTAAGAAGGAGGCTTACAAGATCAGATTAACATCTTGTAAATCATCCTGGCTTTCATTTGACTAATGGACTATAGGAGCATAAGTGTGAATATAAGGAAATGAGCTAGATGAATAATTCCTTTAGATCGGGGAGTGTGAGGAAAAAGTAGGGAAAAGGAGGTAAAATCCATGGGATTAGGTAATCTTTTGGGTATGGGGGAGGGAAAGAAAGCTAGAATGTCTTCTAGTTTTCTGCTTTAATAGAGTGAAAAGGGATGCCATTCACAGAGACAAAATAAAGGAAGAGGTTCAGGTGGGGAGGGAAAAAGAACAGAATCAGGTGCAACATTTTGAATTTGAGATATCTTTGAAATATCCAAGGGGAGTTGTCAAGTAGGAGTTGAACATATAAATCTGGAGATAAAAGGGGAGGTTGGGGCTAAATGTATAAATTCATGAATCATCTGTCAAAGGATGGCATTTGAAGCTAAAGAGGAAAATCAGATCCTCTAGGGAGAAAGTATAGAGTAAAAAGAGGAGCAGACATAGAATAGATCAAAATTTAATGGCTGAGATTAATAGAATGAACCTGAAAAGGAAACAGAGAAGAAGTAGACAGAGGTGTAAGTTGAAAATCATTATAAGCCAAGGAAGACAAGAAAGAGGGAGTGGTAGGCATTATTAAATGGTGCTAAGAGGGAAAAAAAAGGAATAGGACAAAAATACATTTACTGAAGGGCATTGGTGGGTTAGTGAAAACCTCAGGAAGAGCTATTTTGAAGTGAAAGGGCAGAAATCATACTGAAATGGTTTGAAGAGTTAGTGAGAGGTGAGAAAATTGAGACAATGGATATAGACATTTTCCCAAATATTTCACGGTAAAGAGATAAGATACAGTGCTAGCTGGAGGCATTATAAGTCAAGAAAAAGTTAGAGGTTTTTCCCCCCTAACTTGAGCGATATGAGTAGAGAAGGAGCTAGGTATAAGAGAAATGTTAACTATGTTAACTATGGATTCAGATGAAGGCAGGTCTGCATTCATGGTGTTGGAAGATGAGGCAATTCTTCACTTACGATTTCTACTTTTCTTTGAAAACTGGGAAGCAAAATTATCAGTTGAAAATAAAGATGTTGAAAAAAACCAGAAGTTAAGGAAAGTGGAAAATGTTGAGTAAGTTCAGAGAAAGGTAGATTTGGAAAAAAAATAGTAGGATTGTCACTTTTGTTATCTGGAACCTAAAGTGGAACCAATGTGTTGTGTTGTATTTTTTCCAGGAGAATTTGACATCCTTGGTGCAGGCAGAGAGAGAGAGAGTAGATTGTGAAGTTCTTCTGGTTTTGGGACTTTGTCAGACAGAAACACTGAAAAGACAGATCAACAAGAGAACTTAGGATATTAGCAAAAGTGTTCAAAAAATTATTAATAGTGAAATCTAAATTTGACAAGTGGACAATGGAAGAAAGGATTAATGGAATGTGATAAAGCAAAGAAGCGATGGTCTATAGGTCTTTATGAAGTTGAAGAAAAGTGGTATTTTATTTGGCCAACAAATATCTGTGCCAGGCACTGATTTAGGTGTTGTTAATACAATAGTGAATTAAACAGACCCCCCCCAAATCCGTGGCTTCTTGAAGTTTATATTCTAGTTTAGTGGGAGAGACAGACAATAAACCATCTAAATAAATTGTCTGTTGGATGGCAATAGAAGGTGAAGGCAAAGATAAAACAAAGAAGGGACATAATGTACATTTGTGTAGACTGTGTAAGTTGGGGAGTGAGGATGGGTAGACAAGGGTATAGTATAAAGGGTATGGCCAAGGGAGCAGGAATAGCTTGACATGCAGGCAGGAAGTTAAATAGGAAGATTGGGGAATCAGTGTTCTTGGAGATGAAAGGCTCAAAATGTGGCCCTAGAAATGTGGCTCAGAAGTGGAGATCAATGGGAGTAGGAGGTCTAGGAACTAAGAATCCAGCATTTAAATGAGCCAGTGTTAATAATGCAGGCTTGGGATGGACAAGAAACCTGTTTCAGGTGTTAATGTCATTAATAGTGGGAGGGACACAGACACTTGGAGGCCAGGAGATGAAAGTAAGATACATGAGATATGATGCCAGAGCTGAATAAGGTGATCTTCAGAGGAGAGGTTTCTCTGTCTTTTGTTTCCAGTTCTGTTTAAGAAAATAACAATAGAACAGAAGAGTAATTGTTTGAACCAAAAATAGGGAGCAATAGACTTTAATCTCCCAATTTGTAAAAATCGTACCTCTTTGATTTCACTATTTTAAATGAAATAAGCACTTGGCTTGACATACAGTAAATACTTAATACAAGAACTTTTTAAATTATGATTATTAAATAAGCTGAATTCTTGGTGAAATAGATGACTTTTTTCTGCTAGGGGAAATGTATGCCAAATTTATAAATAGCTAATGGGAATTTTCTTTTCAAAGTTTTGAACTTGACTTTGGACTTACCTTACACGCATCTACTTTTCCTTCCATGAATCCAGCACATAGCATTCCTGAAGTTATCAGGCCATCATACACATCCTTTCTGTTACACACATCCGTGCTTATGGTTTCCACCCTGGCTTGCCGAAGTTTGTTTTGCGTGGGTCCTATTATATAAACACACACATACAAACACACACACACACAAGCAAAAAATATGTTCTTTGAATATAACTGTATCTAAGACATGGAATAAGTATGTGTTGTATATTTCTAGGAACAAAAGCACAAAATCAAAAGATTATTTTATTAACATTAATTATAATTAATTATTGCCTTATTTATGTTCTGTATCATAAATGTCTAAATTCAAGGAACCATGCATATGCATACCCCAATATTATATCATATCTGTGAATCTTCAAGCCATTAGAAATCCTTACAACTGGGGCACCTGGGTGGCTCAGTCGGTTGCGCGTCCAGCTTCAGTTCAGGTCATGATCTCGCGGTCTGTGAGTTTGAGCCCCTCGTCGGGCTCTGTGCTGACAGTTCAGAGCCAGGAGCCTGCTTTGGATTCTGTGTCCCTCCATCTCTCTCTGCCCCTCCCCCACTCATACTCTGTCTGTCTCTGTCTCAGAAATAAACATAAAAAAAAGGAGAAATCCTTACAACTACATGTAATAGTGTGTGTGTGTGTGTGTGTGTGTCTACACTTTTTTTTTCATGAGGAGAGGGTTCATCACACTGATCTTGACTAACCAGTAGCCTTTTATGTATAAGGAAATCAAGGCTCAGGGAAGTACATTGATTTTCTGAAAGATATTCAAGTAAAAACCAGTACATGAGCTGCACAGAGCTATGTTCCCTACTCTGTGCTGTGGCAAATTATTTAGACGTGCCTTGAAGCGTGGGAAAAAGAACCAATGCCCACAATATGCCATAAATGTGATGCCAGTACAAAGCAAGACTGGATTTTAGAAGAAGGTAAATAGCATATGGTTCCAGATTGAAGCTGCTGGTGAATAGTCTTAGACTAGTGATAAGAGAAGAGAACACAAAAAGAGACTTATAACAACATCTCACAAAGTCACGCTAGAGATGCATGGGGCATTTGGGAAATTTCACATATAATAGAGTTCTGTCAAGAAAAAAAATCCAGATTTAAATATTAGCAGGGGTGCCTGGGTGGCTTAGTCGGTTGAGTGTCCGACTTCGGCTCAGGTCATGATTTCACAGTTCATGTGTTTGAACCCTGCATCAGGCTCTGTGCTGACAGCTCAGAGCCTGGAGCCTGCTTCAGATTCTGTGTCTCCCTCTTTCTCTGCCCCTTCCCCGCTCATGCTCTGTCTCTCTCTCTCTCAAAATAAATAAACATTATAAAAAATGTAAATATATATTAACATTTGTCTCTTAATTTTTTCAGGATATCTTTGACAGAACCTTAAACATTTATTTCCCATTTTATTTTATCTGTTTTTTTTTTAAGTTTATTTTGAGAGAGAGAGTATGTGAGTAGGGAAAGAGAGAGGGAGAGAGAATCCTGAGCAGACTCCATGTTGTCAGCACAGAGCTCAACACAAGGCTCAAACCCAGTAACCAGGACATCATGACCTGAGCTAAAATCAGGGGTTGGACACTCAGCTGACTGAGCCACCCAGGCACCCCTTATTTCCCATTTTAAAATATTCAATTAATCTCTCTATTTATAGTGAAATGAACTGGTACCTAGAAATATTAAATTCTGGTCTTCAATTTATAAAATTTTAGAACTGATGTCTTTGAACCAACCAGGAGGTGACAGGTGAAAAGAAATGTATGTTAAATTAAACAATCAAAATGAAAATTCTCAAAACATTCACAAAACACTTTTATGTTTATGGTCATCATAAATCCCCATTAAATGAGGAAGTACTTAAGGAAGGAAGGAAGGAAGGAAGGAAGGAAGGAAGGAAGGAAGAAAGGAAGGAAGGAGGAAGGAAGGAAGGAAGGAAGGAAGGAAGGAAGGAAGAAAGAAAGGAAGAAAAGAGAAAGAAAAAGTTATCAGTAAGATTGTGATCTGAAGTATATGCTAACTAGGAGCTTCTACATTGGGAAATATACAATTCAGAATCATTTACTCCCTTATAGTCCCATAGTATTTTGTCCCTTCTTGTAGCACCTAAAGTAGTCTGATATGCTGTTCTCAGTTAGCCTCACCCCTTTTTCATCATTGCTCCCATTAATTGTGAACTCAGGGAATGGGACTTGATTCCTTTTTAACCTACAGATTCCTGTTCTGCTCTGGGCTGTACACATTGGAACCATCATTATTTTTATGAAAAGTCTAAAGAGAGATTCTCTAGGACAGCTTGTTAGAGCTCAAGACAATTGTGTACTAAGTATATTAGGTTGAACCACTCACCATCATCTACAATGGATCCAAAACCTGTGACAAATACACTTGTTTTAGGTGGCAACTTTATAGATGAATCTGGGAGGCAAACTCTCTGGACTATATTTGAAAACTCAACTCGGTTGGTAAGCTGAGCCAAGGCAATGTCATTTTCATTTGTTTCCCTATGGTAATTTTCATGAAGGATAATTTTCCCCAGGCTTCGTTGTACTGCAGGTGGTGTAATAGTTGTACCAAAAGTAGCAATCCATTGACTTGGGTCTTTATTTCTGCAAAGAAAATCACAGGGTAAGATTTGTGATGCTTACCTGTGTCATCTAAAAAAGATTGAGACTGTATTTCTCGCAACTATTGGGATTATGCTCCTGAAAAATCTCTCTGGTGAGAGAATTTGCAGTTGTTGGCCTTAAGGCAGAGAGTTTAAAATATTAATGAGACAAATGCGAGTACAAAAGCTCTTAAAGATATTTTGGAATTTCCATGCTTTGTTTAGATTAATAATAGTAATGGGTATTTTATAATTAATTGTCAATCTTCTAATTCCTTGTTCATTAAAAACTCTTCAGATTCTCTTTCTTCTATAATTTCAATGAAATGTGTAGAAAATCATTTTGTTTTGGGTAATATGGATAGTAGGAGGCATTTTCCCTGTGTATCAGATACTTCATCCATTCTAACTTTATGACTCACTTGTTGGCTCTTGTTTCTGGGTCTTACCATGATCTTTGGGACAAAGTATAATCTGGCCTGCTTCACAAACCCTCATGTGTATACAGGTTTGTTTTTTTGCCCTCTTCCCATACACAACCCCAATATTCAAGGGCTAAGCAGATTTAACTCCATGTCAGGCTGTTAGAGGTTCTTTCCTACCCCCCAATCCCTTTGATCTGACTTTCTCAGTCTTAGTATTTTTCAGGCTCTCCCTTCACACAGAAGTTTTTCTCTCTCACGAGCTTGTATTACAAGGAAATTCTGTCTAGTCCTATTATCTCTTTACCTCCCTATTTGCCCTCAAAGTCCAGTTCCCTCTTTTTCTAATTATTCCTGTGAGGAATGACTAGAAATACTGTATATATAAACTTGAAATTCTCTATGTAAAGGAAACTTATGTAGAAGGAAATCACACAGAGGAGAACTCATAAAGGGGATTTCCTCATTCATACAGGATTACAATGCTGGTGAATCATAAACTTCTTAGTGAAAAACCAGAAATATCAGTAATTTTCAAAGTACTCTGCACTGCTTCAGGATGAGCAGGACTGGTGGGTGTGGGAGTGGGGAGGGGGAGGGGGAGGAAAGGGACATGGTGGGGAGCTGGAGATCGGGAAGGCTGTTTTACTTATTTATACTTTAAAGGAATGTTTTATTTGATGCAGAAATCTTAGGGCTGAAGATTTCTATTGAAAACTAGAATTCTGGTAGATAAGAAGACATATGTGATTTCAGTCCTTAAGGAACTCATAAACCAATTGAGTATATCAAATAGAGATACCCTATCCCGGGAGGCCTGAGTGGCTCAGTTGGTTAAGTGACTGATTCTTGATTTCAGCTCAGATCATCATCCCATGGTTTGTGAGTTCGAACCCCACGTTGGGCTCCATGCTGCCAGCACAGAACCTGCTTGGGATTCTTTCTCTCTTTCTCTCTCTGTCCCTTTCCCACCTGATATCTCTATCTCCTTCTCTCAAAATAAATTAATGAACATTAAAAAAATAAATTATAGGAATACCCTATCACTTCATGCATTATGTGCCAGAAAGGAGACCTCATTTAAAAGGCCCAGCTCAATCCATACTTTATGGATAAGGACACTGAAACTCAGAAGTTAAATGGCTTGCCCAGGTATGTGATAGATCCAGCTGGTTAGTGTCAGAGAGAGATGGCCTGGGGCTCCTGACATGCTGTCAAGAACATTTTCATGATGTCAAGGACATCCACACTGGTTCACAAAGGTTGGGATAGTTTTTCATGAACGCCAAGGCACAAAGATTTGTCTTAAACACAATTTTTAAGATTACACTATTTCTGTAGAGAAAATACACTTATAAAATTTTAAAAGCTATTTGGATAATTGTAATATCGTCTTCAAAGTACACTGTATTTTTTCTTCACAACAATATAAGGCATTGTGCAATTACATGAAATTGCACTAGGGAAAGACTCCCAGCAGCCTCGAGAACTTACTTGCGGAAGCAGTGAGCTGCTGTGAGCAGCCACGTGTTACTGATGAGGGTGGCTCCGCACTGATGGCCGGAACCTATGAGCTGGAGGCTGGCCTGCCATGGCCACTCGCCTTCCATGGCTGTTTCCCTCCCTTGGACAATCCTCTCAGTAGAGGAGGATGCTGGTAAAGGCATGTTTGAAGATGTCATCCTTATTCCACAGCCTGTCACAGAAATGTATGTTAGCTTGTTTTTGTGAAAAGGGAGAGAAAAGAAGCATATACTGATTTGCATAGGGTGCAGATGCTTTGGTAGTCCATTGTGCCTGCTCTTTTTTTTCTTTAATTTAAATCCAAGTTAGTTAGTTAACATATGGTATAATAATGATTTCAGAAACAGAATTTAGTGATTCATTACTTACATATAACACCCAGTGCTCATCCCAACAAGTGCCCTACTTAATGCCCTTTGCCCATTTAGCCCATCCCTCCACCCAACACCCCTTCAGTAACCCTCAGTTCGTTCTCTGTATTTAACAGTCTCTTATGGTTTGTGTCCCTCTCTGTTTTTATATTAGTTTTACTTCCCTTCCCTTATGTTCATCTGTTTTGTGTCTTAAATTCCACATATGAATGAAATCATGAGATTTGTCTTTCTCTGACTTATTTCACTTAGCGTAATACACTCTAGTTCCATCCATGTTGTTGCAAATGGCAAGATTTCATTCTTTTTGATCACCAAGTAATATTCCATATTCCATATTCCATATACTACATCTTCTTTATCCATTCACCAGTTGATGGACATTTGGGCTCTTTCCATACTTTGGTTGGCTATTGTCAATAGTGCCGCTATAAACATTGGGTGCATGTGCCTGCTGTTCTTTAACCCTTTCCCAGTACTCAGTGTCTGAGGTTAATCTATAGGGATCTTCCTGATCCTGTTGAGGTTCAGAAGAAATATTTACTAACATGTCGAGGCATCCAGTCTAGGAATTAACTTCTGTCTCTCTATATTAAGCATATATGGATGGATACATAGAGAGGTAGATAAAAATTTTATTGAGCATCAAAAAAAAGAAAAAAAGAGAGAGAGGTTAGAGTGGGAGAGAGCCAAAGCATAAGAGACTCTTAAAAACTGAGAACAAACTGAGGGCTGATGGGTATTGAACAGGGCATCTTTTGGGTTGAGCACTGGGTGTTGTATGGAAACCAATTTGACAATAAATTTCATATATTTAAAAAAATAAAAAATAAAAAGGATTTTACACCATGAAAAAAATATATAGAGAGAGATCCTCTGCTACGTGTTTTAGATTTATTTATAGCAAGCCACTTTTCAGATGAGGAAACTGAGCCTTGGAACCAGATCATAAAGTGCTAGAGGTCATCCAGCTGGTAAGTGAACGAGTTGGACATAAAATTAGGAGGATCTACATCAAAGCTTGTGTTCTTGCTCCTGAGAGAGAGCCTAGTACCAAATGCAGGTCATGATTCTCCCTTGACATGAATTTATACACAGTCTTTGCAAGTCCTGAATTTAAACAGTCTTAAACAATAATGACCTTTTTTGGTTTTCTAAAATTTGAAAGACTAGTTTTAAAAAAAAATACAGGAATGCCTAGGTGGCTCAGTCGGTTGAGCATCCAAGTTTGGCTCAGGTCATGATCTCACGGTTTGTGAGTTTGAGCCCCATGCTGGGCTCTGTGCTGATAGCTCAGAGCCTGGAGCCTGCTTCTGACTCTGTGTCTCCCTCTCTCTCTGCCCCTTCCTCACTTGTGCCATCTCACTCTCTCTCTCTCTCTCTCAAAAATAAATAAACATTAAAAAAATTTTTTTAAATCAGATTCCCTGACAAGAAACCCTCAATTTGTTAGAGTTCAAATCAACCTTAAATAAGACTAGAAAGCATATTGATATATTTTATTAATGTGTCTTTCTTTTTTAATTTTAATAAGCTTTCACCCAAGTTGGGGCACAAACTCATGGCTCCAAGAGTCACATGCTTTACCGACTTAGGCAGCCAGGTACCACTATTAATGAATGTACTTTTCAATTATTTATATTTTTATTAAAAATACTAGTTTTTTTTCAAAAAAGAATATTTTTTCAGAAACAGGTTAAAAATAGACGCCTGTAATCATGTTTATAGATTCATTATAATTCCCTCTGAGTTAAATAGCTCCAGTTTAAGGTGACCATGAAATTAAACAGATGGGATCTCTAGGCTAATATATTGGTAGTACCTAATAGATACTTCCTCTCCCAAATTCCTCTTAAAATATGCATGAAAGTAATGCTAATATAAATACTATGTAGTAGTTGTGAGCCAGGCCCTTTATGTACTGTTACATATATTTTCTTTAATTTTCTCAATTCCTATGCTAGGTGTCATCCTCATATTGCAGATGAAAAATCTGAGTCTGGTATTTTTTCAAAGGCAACAGAGCAAAATCACCACAACATAAGGAAAAATAAGAAAAAAATATATATATAAATTCTGGTAGAAACTCCAATAGCCAGTGGGGTTTGAGAACAACTTCTTGGACTATATAAGCTCTAGCTTGTGAACCAGAATGGTGTGGAGAATCCTGGTAAGATGACAAAGCCATTGTCTTACTGCTATGGGGATTCCCCAGTCCAGGAAATTAAGCTACACTGCACTTGTTCCCAGCCAAGCAGATACTATAGGTTAAGCCATCCCACTGTGACTCATAAACTCTTTTCTTCCTATGTATGTATGTATGCAGAAGCCACATTTCTGGCACACCGTCCTGTAGAGAGATATAGGAAAGATGAGAAATTCTATGAAAATGTAGTTAACCTCATGCAGTGGTCTGAATGTGAACCTGTCAAATTTATGTCAAAATCCTAACTCTTAGAGGTGATGGTATTACTAGGTAGGGCCTTTGGAAGGTGCTAAGTCAGGAGGGCAGAGCCCTCATGAATGGGATTAGTGCTTTGGAAGTCTCCAGAGAGATCTCTAGCCCTTCTGCTCATGGCATGATGATTCTTTAAATCCGTGAGTTGGAAGAGGGTCCCCACTGGACCACTCTGGTACCCTGGTCTCACACTTCTAGCCTCCAGAATTGTGAGCAACAAATTTCTGCTGTTTATTAACTACCTAGTCTATGATATTTAGTTACAGCACCAAGAACGGGCTGAGATGCCTCATAAAAAGTATTTAAGCAGTGAAAGGAAGAGCACTGGCATCAGCGAATGCTACATTTGGTGGTGCAAAAGGGGAGACTGATGTAGTTTTCATAAACTCTGCTTGTAAGATCAAACCTTAAGCCTGCATCTTACTGTATAGTATGGTTAGGGACCCCCAAATCAGATGATATAAAAACTCAGAAGACAGACATATTTCTGAAAGTTATCTTCCACAAAAAATTTTAGGAAACATGTTTGTTACCAGCCAAGTTGTGCAAGTAAACATGATCTTAATGTAACAAAAACATATCGGACAAAGGGCTAGTATCCAAAATCTATAAAGAGCTCACCAAACTCCACACCTGAAAAGCAAATAACCCAGTGAAGAAATGGGCAGAAAACATGAATAGACACTTCTCTAAAGAAGACATCCGGATGGCCAACAGGCACATGAAAAGATGTTCAGCGTCGCTCCTTATCAGGGAAATACAAATCAAAACCACACTCAGGTATCACCTCACGCCAGTCAGAGTGGCCATAATGAACAAATCAGGAGACTCTAGATGCTGGAGAGGATGTGGAGAAACGGGAACCCTCTTGCACTGTTGGTGGGAATGCAAATTGGTGCAGCCACTCTGGAAAGCAGTGTGGAGGTTCCTCAGAAAATTAAAAATAGACCTACCCTATGACCCAGCAATAGCACTGCTGGGAATTTATCCAAGGGACACAGGAGTGCTGATGCATAGGGGCACTTGTACCCCAATGTTCATAGCAGCACTCTCAACAATAGCCAAATTATGGAAAGAGCCTAAATGTCCATCAACTGATGAATGGATAAAGAAATTGTGGTTTATATACACTATGGAATACTACGTGGCAATGAGAAAAAATGAAATATGGCCTTTTGTAGCAACGTGGATGGAACTGGAGAGTGTGATGCTAAGTGAAATAAGCCATACAGAGAAAGACAGATACCATATGGTTTCACTCTTATGTGGATCCTGAGAAACTTGACAGGAACCCATGGGGGAGGGGAAGGAAAAAAAAAAAAAAAGAGGTTAGAGTGGGAGAGAGCCAAAGCATAAGAGACTGTTGAGAACTGAGAGCAAACTGAGGGTTGATGGGGGGTGGGAGGGAGGAGAGGGTGGGTGATGGGTATTGAGGAGGGCACCTTTTGGGATGAGCACTGGGTGTTGTATGGAAACCAATTTGACAATAAATTTCATAAATAAATAAAAAAAAAAAAAGAGTCAAGACATGGGAAAAAAAAAAAATGTAACAAAAGCAGCCAAACATAGGAGGGAAAATATGCTGCGAGAAGAGTACACATAACAAAAGAGCTGTCGGTAATCAAATAAAATTGTAGATATCACAGGCATATCATAGCAGATATGAAATCCACATGGAAGAGGAAAAGTAACACCAGACAACTGAGATAAGTGGTTTGGGGGAATACAGAACTGATAAGATCTTTCGGAATGTGGAGGAAAGTGACCTGAACTGGAACTAGAACTAATGATGGATATGGGGAGCAGAAAATGGAATTCAAATAAATCGTTGGTGTTCCTGAGGGAGAAGAAAAAGAAAAATTGGAATGGAAATCAATCATCAAATGTACAATGGAACATTTTTCCAGAATAAGAAAAAAAAAAGTGTACAGATTGAAAACATTCATAATGTCCTAGTCAAAATTCAGTGCAAAATATAATTGTCTAGATTTCTTGACAAAAAACTTAGGATAAAGATTTCCTACATTCATCCAAGAACAAAAAAGTTAACCTATGTAAAAATAAAAAATGCAGCAGCCTTAGACTTTTCCTCTACAACAAAACACTAGAAGAAAACAGAATAATGTGTATAGAATTTTTAGGAGAAAGTGTATGACCCAATAATCCTATAAGAAATTGAGATAAAGGACGGGGCACCTGGGTGGCGCAGTCGGTTAAGCGTCCGACTTCAGCCAGGTCACGATCTCGCGGTCCGTGAGTTCGAGCCCCGCATCAGGCTCTGGGCTGATGGCTCAGAGCCTGGAGCCTGCTTCCGATTCTGTGTCTCCCTCTCTCTCTGCCCCTCCCCCGTTCATGCTCTGTCTCTGTCTGTCCCAAAAATAAATAAACGTTGAAAAAAAAAATTTAAAAAAAAAAAAGAAATTGAGATAAAGGAAATTGAGAGAAGGCAGAAAGTGTACACAGCAGATATTTTAACAAAAATGAAAGAAAACAGAAATTTAACAGGAAAAACCCTAACTAGTTACCACTTTAAAACATTCTCTTGAATTTGAGAGGATATTAAAATAGAAATATTTAAAGAGAATATGAAAATACAATGTTAGGTGGCGTCTGGGTGGCTCAGTTGGTTACGTGTCCAACTAGGTCTCAGCTCAGGTCCTGATCTCACAGTTTGTGGGTTAGATGCCCACGTGGGGCTCTGCACTGATGGCGTGGAGTCCACTTGGGATTCTCTTTCCTCTTTCTCTCTCCGCCCCTCCCCTGCTTGCATGCACACTTTCTCTCAAAATAAATAAATACACCTTAAAATGTTCAAGATACAATGTTAGAAATATAGTCACAAAAAGCATAATATCAAGAAGCTATGAATTTTCTTTTACTACATTCTGCAAGTCATAAAACTTAAAACTGTATTTGGTGTAAATTTATAAACTTAAATGTTTTAAATATTAAAAATAACCAGCAATAAGGGTGTTTGGGCTGCTCAGTCAGTTAAATGTCCAACTTCAGCTCAGGTCATGATCTTGCAGTCCATGAGTTTGAGCCCCACGTCAGGCTCTGTGCTGACAGCTCAGTGTCTAGAGCCTGCTTTGGATTCTGTGTCTCCCTCTCTCTCTCTGTCCCTCCCACACTCACGCTCTGTCTGTCTCTTTCTCTCTCAAAAATAAATAGGCATTAAAAAATAATAACCATTAATAAAACACTAGGTGGTTTACAAAAACGTAAGATGAGCAAAAAAGACTTGATGAATTCTTCTTCTAACTTTTCTGTGACTTTGATTCATTATCTTCGTTATGAAATAGACAGTGGTGGGTTTTGGAACTTACGGCTGTTGAGAAGATTCCTCATCTTTTTGCTGTCGATAGCTGCAATAAACAAAAATTGAATTAGTTGGTCAAAGAATATGTTCCTGTTTATATGTGATTTTGTTCAAATTATCACTAGAAGAAATGCTTATTATCCATCTTTCAAGAGGGCATTAGATTTTTCAGTCAAGGAATATATACATAGCTCAGATCTGATTTGGTCCAAAATGTATAATTTTACTTAGAAATGAAAAGAGAGCATTTTTGTTATTTTCTGATTTTTGCTATGAAATCTGCAAAGGACATTGGGAAAGAATGGTAAGGATAAATATCCCTAATTGCCTTGAGAGCCCTAGCATAATTGGAAGAGGCAACCTCTGATTCCCATGCAGCTGGTGCTCTCTGTATTAGGTGCACCAGACCATGCATGTCAGGCACATGCCTGGTGGCCAGTGTAAAGGGGCAGCTCCAGGGAGCCAAGGGCATCACAGACTCTTCACAGCCCCATTTCTGGCCTTGGTCTATAAACAATAGGAATTCAGTCAATACGAGTTGATGGTCTTCTCTCACTGGGGATTCTTCCTCCTGGTGAATATTGTAGAAGGTTGCTGCTCAGGCAGCAGGAACTAGAGGCATGAAGAAGCTCTGATATACAGCCTGTCCAGGGACACTCTCCCCATACCACTTTATGCCTCCCTTCTGTGACATCTTTTTCCCTTCAAACTTTTCTTCACGTTCTTTTAAGTTCAATTTCATTGCATTTTTTTTTTGGTTTGATGTTTGTTTGTTTTGTTTATTTCTCAGAGAAAATTGAGAGGTATATAACGATTTCCTCAGGAACACTGACTTCTCCACAAGAAGGGATATGAACCCCAAACTGTACTAGAGGTTTTCTGGGCGTTTCACTTCTCTTTATGTAACAGGAGATATATTTGTAGCAGAAGAAAATGTTTGTAGTAGAATTTTGGTTATGGAGTATGGTTATAGAATATAATTATTTGATATTAAAACAATAACCCGTAGGGTAAAAAGTCAGTGTGCATGACCAAGAAGTCTGAAAAATTATTTTTAAAAATATTGGAAAAATTATTTTTTAATTGTAAAAAAAAATCCCTTTGACATGTCTTTTATGATAGATATTTTATTTTAGCATATATGATCATGCATTAGGAGAAATTATATTATCAGGAATTGAAATTTAATTTGAGATTGCCCTTTATGGAATGCTGAAAAATATCATCTTTTACTTTGGAATATAATTGATTAACACTTAAGGTAGATAGTACACTCTTCATTCTATCTAATTCATGAAAGTTGTCATTACTGTGTGTGAGGATCCTATCTCAAAATGGATTTTAAGGGGGTTTCCTGATTTCTAAAAACAGAGAAATCAACTTTAAATAATCTTTTTCTTAAATTCATGGATACTTTAACGGGAACAGACTTTCTGGTCCAAAGGGCAAATCAGGAATTCTGCCTTTGGTGTACTTAATCAGAACAATGAACAGAACCAGAGCACCTACCACATGTGAGACATCTGCTAGTGTTTGTGGGGAGGGGGTAAGGAACTAAAAAGCCACAGTACTCGACCATGAAACTTATCATTGGAACCCCATGGTTATGCATCTCAGTTTAGATTCCAACTAGCTAAAGGTAGTTTTAATTTCTTAACATCTTTATTTTTGTCTACTTTTGGGGGAAAACAAAATAACTTTTTTGATTTTATTTTGTGAGGAATAAAGGAGGAAATGAACAAAACATTGTTTTAAGTTGGAAATGATCCAGAGAACTTCTTCATAGATCATGGCAATGGTTCTTCCTACAGTGGTAAACCTTTCTAAAGATGTTGGTTTTCTTGATACTATAGGCGCTCATCCCCAGAACTGACCTGTAAAGATCTCTGGGAGACAGAACACCTGTGCTTTAATTTTGGCCCCCAAGGCTTGCTAATGCCCTGTCTTATATCTTCCTTGAGGCTCAGATTCCTTACAGTGGTGAAAATAATACTTTCCCTCTCATGCTTTTGCAAAGATCCAACATGATACATGGGAAAAATTTTAGAAACCTTAGCAAAACACCTAATCAAATATGAAAATAAATTCCAAAATTAAAATTTGCCTTATAGTGAATTTATATTTTAGATTTACATTGCTATATCAGTGGTGAAGTCTTAAAATGGGAGTAGACATTGATCTAAATTCTTATGAAAAATAAAGAGGATTGCCAAGGAACCACAAAGATGATAAAAGGACTTACATGTGAGCGTGAATGATGATTTGTTTATAGTCAGAGGCAACTGTTTTGTCTTCAGACTTTGATATAAAATCCTCTCAATTTTTTTCTTGATTTGCTCAGCACTATCAGTAGATGGGTATCGAAACATAAGCACCATAAGGATGTTCATACCTTGTTCATCTGGACTAAAGAGCAAAAAAGCAGATAAATAGAGATAATAACAACAAAGCCACCTCTCTAATTATTAACTATTTTTACCTATTAAGATTCCCACTAAATTTTTAAAAATGGATGAAATATGTGTGTATCAGATTTCTAAATTATCTCCAGAAACGCTGAGTAGGATACAAAGCTGGAAAAAATTGTTCTTTCTCCTTAATTAGGTCACAGTCTGCAGGCGGTAGTGAAAGGAAGACATGTTCATGAAATCATGCTTTATATGCACTTAAACAATTTGCTTTTGAAGACATTATAAGCCACGGTAACCAACACCATTTTTCAGTAGTGGTGTGGCAAAGACAATGCTTTGTGCCCACGAAACCCAGTTACCTTTGCCTCCTGACCACAGGGCTAAATTTCATTCCCTAGCCTCCTTTGCAGTTTATTGTAACTCTAGTGAATTCTGTGGGCAGAAATTATGTATCCCACTTCCAGCCTGGCCCCTGAAAACTTCCCATACCACCCTCCCTGCTTTCACTCTTCCTGGATTTGCCAACCGGATACCAAAGATCTAGTGGGCAATTCCATTCTGCAGTCCTTCCCAGTACCCATGTCCCCTGTGGCCACTTCTGACTCTTTGGACTATGTCATGGAAATGAAGTAAACCTTTATTGTGTTAAGTTATTTATGTTTTGGAATTTGATAGTTTACGTATGTTTGGTAAGTAGATAATTAGAGAAAGCACTTATTAAAATAAATGTTTTGATAAGAGGTTCAAAGATATGCATTTATACCATGTATAGGTCTAGAAAGCCTCTAGTTACCTTTTGAGAATGAATTTCACCTTGAAACATATAAAGAATCAAAGTAGGAAGGAAGGAGAGAGAAAGTAAAGTAAGAAAGGAACAAAAGTGGAAGAGAGGAGAAGAAAAGACAGGTTCTCCTTAACCACAGGTATTTTTATCGTCAAGAAATGAAGCAGACTACTACGTATTACATGTATTTATATTTGTATATTGATTGATAGCCACCGAAAAATTTTAAAATTTTTCACCAAAATGGGTAGAAAACAAGATACATTATTTCAGTAAATGCTAAGCCTTTTGGACATCATATTAAAAAGTATATACTAATTATTAGATGGATTCTAATAATTTGTTTGAGACTCATATGTATGTTTAATTTATGCATACTGCCTCTCATCCAAAAATAAAAATGAAAAGGTATTAGAGATAATAATAAAAATGCAATGGCATTAAAGAAAAATGTTACTGCAGAGAGAGTCATAGTCTGATTATTGGATAGCCTTACAAAGAGGATAACCAAAAAGAGCTCATCTAAATTCTACTTAGCCCAGTACCAGTGCCATTCTTCCCCTTCCAGCGTCTAATGACTGGCATTGCCTCCAGACATATTCCTGTCATGACTGGGAAATGTCTGTGCACCATAAGCTGACTGCTCAGGGTTTATGAAATCTTTGTGTTCCTGTAAAGATTTTCCCAAGGGAGCTGGGCAGTCATGTTGATCAAGTACTTCTTAAAGATACTGGCTTGAAGTTGCAAACTACGTATACATACCTCAGTCTGATAACATGAGATTTGATAAACCGACCTCCTCCAGAAGAATGTCGAAATATCCTAGACATCTGATTAGAATAATTAAACAATAGAAGTATTAGTCATAAGAAAAATGTTACTCCTTTGTCTTTTCTAGAGATTTGAGGCAAAAATAAGAATTTTGTTTTTTTCCCAGACAGGAACTGGTTTATCACAGTGGTAAGACTAAAAGAGGTTCTAATTTTTGCAGAACTGAATAACTTTAACAAAACTATATACTTTTGTTCAGCTTCTGTAAAACAGGATAACAACAATATCTACCTCAGAGTTGTTTTGAAGATTAAATGAAATAATGTTTCACACATTTCACACCTTGCCCGTCATATAGCAAACTATTGATAATGTTCATTTGATCATTGTCAAATGAATTTAAGTATCTGTGCTATTTTTAAAGGAAGCATCCTCACTTTTAAGAAAGCCCATCCTAAGTTTGTGGTATTTCCAAATATGGCATCCAGTCCATTGTTTGTTTCAACTCTTTGCTTTCTCTTAAGATTTTTTTTAATGTTTATTTACTTTTTGAGAGAGAGAGAAAGAGACAGAGCCTGAGCTTGGGAGGGGCAGAGAGAGAGGGAGACACAGAATCCAAAGCAGAATCTAGGTTCCAAGCTGTTATGACAGTACAGGGCCCGACGCGGGGCTCTAACCCATGGACCATGAGATCATGACCTCAGCCGAAGTTGGATGCCCAACCGACTGAGCCACCCAGGCACCCCTCAACTCTTTGCTTTCTTAAATAATTATCCCATTACTAGAGCATTTGACATAATAAGTAAGGACGTGTCATTTGACTCTGACACCCTCACTTGTTAGTCATCTTTCCGTGGCAGGCAGGCTTCCAACTGGTACCAGGTTCGGAAATAAGTTTCACCACACTCCATACCATCAGCATTTTATTACTCAGCTTCTCCAGCCTGAGCCATTGAAGGATTTGAATGTTCAGTGAGCTGATTTCCTGGGACCTAATTCCCAAAAGACTGTTGAGGCACTGCCTCACAGTAAAAAGCACTGGACTGAGCGTCAGAAATTAGAAATTCCAGGTCCACATAAGTTTACAGAAGGCCCACCACCATGGTAAATCTTTCCCCTCAAATACTACATCCACTGGGAAGAGGGGATATTGTCTCCCTCTCCACAAGATTTCTCCCTCTCCTTGATGCCTTTAAACTAATAACAATGCTCAATAGATTTTACCTACTCAGTATTGAATCTCTCTCCTTTCCTCCAACTCCACGGCTGTAGTCTAAAATCAGCTCCTTTGAAACTTGTGCCTGGGTCTCTGCAGCATCCCCTCACTGGCACGTTTATGTGGTTCTACTCTGTCTTTTCTCCCCTCAGTTGTTCCCCCACAATAGTACCAACCGGAGTGATAGCCCCAAAGTGCAAATTTGAGGATGTGATCCTCCCACTTCAAGCCCTCTGTCTCCCTCAGCATGAGCTCTGCAATCTTATCCCTTCAGTGGCCCTTGAGCCATCCCTACCTTCAAAGCCTATCTTTTCATCTACTGAGTTACTTGCTCTGTCCTAATCCCACTAGACTGATTCACACCTCTATGGTTTTGCACATTTCATTTCCCTCTTTCTACAATGCACTTTTTCCCTCTGCAATTCCTTTAATTACAGTTCTGATACTATTCAGGCTCTCCAGTGACAAATAAGTTATCTTTGACTTGCCCTCCTCAAAGTTCAATACTCCTTTATTTGGGCCACCCCAGCAACTTGCACATGAGGCTGCTATAGCAATTATCACACCCGTTTACAATTGTGGCTTTCTCACTGTAGACTGTGAGCTCTATGATGGTAGGGAGTGTGTCTGATTCATCTTTGTATTTCCAGTGTTTGGAACACTGCCTGGCCCACAGTAAACACTCAATGCATGTTTGATGAATTATGGTGAAAATCCATGAATGAATAAATGAATTAAAAATCAGCAATATGGTAAAGGGAAGAAGAGAATAGCACATTGTTTTGTTTTATCTGCAAATCTTATTGCAAAGTAGAAGTAGAAATCCTTTGAGGCACCGGGGTGGCTCATTTGGTTAAATGTCCGACTTTGGCTCAGGTCATGATCTTGTGACCCGTGAGTTGGAACCCCATGTCGGGCTCTGTGCTGACAGCTCAGAGCCTGGAGCCTGCTTTGGAGTCTGTGTCTCTAGCTCTCTGCCCCTCCACCACTCAACTCTGTCTTTCGCTCTCAAGAATAAATGAACATTAAAAAAATTAAAAATTTTTCCAAAAAGTAGAAATCTATGGGAATATAAAGCAAGGTGGGAGGCAGGAGACTCTAGTGGTCACCCCCCTTTTGTATTGTCATTCCAAGGGTTTGGATCAGTTTTGAGTTATGTCACTTATGATTTCACTAAGCTTCTCTGAATTCATTTTATTTTCCTATATCAAGTAACCTGGAGAAAAATATGATTTTAAGGTCTGCAACAATTTACATAAATGTCCCCTGAAATTTTGAACTGTGCACATAATGGCAGTAGGGGAAAGGATCAGGATTCTGTCATATCAGACAGATATAAGAAAGTACTAAGAATCTGTTCAAACTAGAATGTTATTGTTAACAAGCCTATCATCTCCTGAGGAGTTGACCTCTGTTTAAAAATGGGTACAGTACAGGATTGATGTGACCACAAATAATAGTTTACATGTACTAAAGTCCATACTACACAGTATACATTGACCCAATTCCTTTGTTTAAACCTCACACCATCTTGGGAGTAAAGTATTTTTAAAATGCTCATCATCCTCATTTTGAAGATTAAAAAAAAAACTGGATGAGGACACTTAAGTACACTGGTCTGAGGTGGCATAGGAAATGCTGATTCTGGTATTTGAACTCAGGGAATCTGGCCCTAGATCTGGTGTTCTCAAGTATATTAAGTAACACTGACAACTCTGAGCGATTTATATAGCTGATGACAGATGTTCAGGTTGGTGGAAGTAGAGAGGTCCTGGGGCAAGAAACTTTTAAAGAAGACCTCAAATACATCTTTTATGTCCTGCATCTAAACCTTATAAAAGATCATCTCTTGGGAGGTTGCTTTTTTTTTTCTGCTTCTGAAAAATGGTTCCTTTTCAGACACCTAATCATTATTGTAAGCAAATTCTAGAGAAAATTAACTTATGTTTATATTTTTCTACTGAAAACTCAGTAATACTACATTTAGTCCAAATTGCAAAAACAAATTGTATCTTTCCCTTTTCATGTCCAAATCAAAGAATAGTTGTTGTTGTTGTCGTTGTTTTTTAGAGATTATTCTATTTAAAACAAGATAGAGGTTAAGCTAAAATGGGGGGAAAGTTCACCTTAAAATCAGATCCCACTTGTAGTCCTCGGCTTGAACTCCAGCATCAAAAAGCAAAATGACGTGTTTGAAACAATACGTGTGACTCTGACTAATAGGACATCCAGTTACTATCTTTCACAAGCTTGAGCTTGCACCTTCCCTCTGGCTGGGAACTGCATTCAGATTAAGTCCTCATAAAGATCAGTAGTTACTGGATGGCACCTAGGGAATCCCTTTCCAGGTCCACCCACGAAAATAAGTCAGGCAAGTTTAAAGATTTTCTGCTACTGTCAGGGGAATATATAATAACAGAGGGTGAATACACCAATAAAACAAATCCTTTGTCCCTTTCCTCTCCAAGAAAACTTCCTCTTAGCTTAAAAGAATTTTTCCTTCCTCTGAACTCCTGGAATACCTTTCATTCACATCATATATATTTGACAACTACATTCTGTACTGTGGAAGCTTTCATATTACCAAATCATCTTCTTGTCTAATTTTTCAGTTTGTATTCTTTTACATGCACAGAATTTTATACATAAACTATATTATAAACTACAATAAGCAAGAAACTGTGCTATTCAAATCTTGGCATTCTTCATAGTCTTACACAAAATAGGTACACAATAACATTTTCATTAACTGATTGATTCTCCAGCTGTGGTTAATCATAAACAACAGTGTGAAGAAAAAAAAATGCTGGCTTTTGCATCTCTTCATGTCTTTTTCACTATATTCTGTCCCCTTCCTTTTTTTTCTCATTTACTTATTCATTCAACACAATGGATCAAGAGTTTTCTATGTTTAAGGCACTGTGACAACACTGGATAAAAATTAGTAAATGAGGTACCTGGGTGGTTCAGTTGACTAGGGTTCAACTCTTGTTTTTGGCTCAGGTCATGATCTCACAGTTCATGAGTTCAAGCCCCGCATCAGGCTCTGTGCTGACAATGCGGAGCCTGCTTGGGATTGTTTCTCTCCCTCTCTCTCTGCACCTCCCCCTTGTGCTCGCTCTCTCTCTCTCACAATAAATAAACATTAAAAATTAGTAAATAAAAAGTTGTGGTCCCTGAACTCATAGAATAGAGGGACAGCAATAAGCAAAAATAAATTAATTACAAGAGGCAACTCATATAGTTAAATAAGATAGTTTTATGGTTGGAGGGTCTATAATATGTAAGGGTTTTCCAAGGAGGGACATTTAAGTGAAATCTAAAAAATCAGAAAGAGTAAGCAAGAGCAAGATCATGGGACAATCTTCCAGGTAGAAGAAATAGAATGTGCAGACCATCCCCCACCCCTCAAAAAAAAAAAAAAAAGTCAATATGATAGAGAACAGTGAGAAAGGAGAGTGTAGAAATTGGAGGAATAGTCAGAGGCAGAGCATTAAGCTCCTTAGACGACTTTGTAAAAAGCTTGGATTTTATTATAAGTACATAAAATGACTTATTCTAAGCCACTTATGAAATTTTAACCAAAATAAAACCTATCGTATGGGGTTTTTATTTTTTTAATTTTATTTATTTTGAGAGAGACAGAGACCGTGTGAGTGGGGGAGAGGCAGAGAGAGAGGGAGACATCCTCTGCAGGCTCCGCACTGTCAGCACAGAGCCTGATGGGGGGCTCAAACTCATGAAACCATGAGATCATGACCTGAGCCTAAACCAAGAGTCAGACACTTAACCAACTGAGCCACCCAGGTGCTCCTAACATCTGGTAGCTATGTAGACAAATATTAGAGGTTGCTATGTAGACAGATATTAGAGGGAGCCTGAGTGGAAGCAATGATTATGGTGAGCTGGCTATATGAATGATTATCTAGGTCCAGGATAGAGATAGTGAATTAGAAGTAGAAACATCAAATGTGAATGGATTAGACATGAGGATAAGGAAAAATAGTATTCTAGCAACTAGACGGACAGTGATGCCATTTATTGAGTGGAAAAATGTAGGAAAGAGAGTGAGAAGGCAACAACTTTCAAAAACTGGATTTAGTTATAACTTCAAGATGCCTGTGAGAAATCCATGTGGAAATGTCAAGTAGACCATTGAACGTACAAGTCTAGGGTTCAGAGATATCTGGGTTAGAGATAAGTTTTTTTAGAATTAGAGTTATTGTATACCCATTGGTACTTCCCCCTTTTTTTTTTCTGCTAAGAGATCCCTGCTTGCCTACAGAGAACTCATTCCATATGATCCAGTTGAAATTAAACTTGCCCCTTCTCCCACCTAACACAAGGTGGCACAGGTTTACTCTCTTGGTCACAGTGATTACTGAAGGGTTGAGGAGGTATTCCAACTTTAGCCAACTATATTGATTCTTCAAAATTTCCTTCAAGGACTATTATGGAAAAATTTCTTTTCTTGCTTCAGTTAATAACCTGGTGAATATAGAATATATGAATATAGAATAAATGTAAGCTATTTTGTCTGCCACATGGAGAATAATAATAATAGCTTGAAGACATTGTTTGAGCCTCTGAATCCCACCATATCTGAAGTCAAATGAATCTCTAGGTTTTCCCACAGTCTTCTCTCCCTCCCTCCCCCCCCCCCCCCCCCCCCCCTCCCCCCCTGCTTTCCTTCCTTCCTTCCTTCCTTCCTTCTGTTTGACTTGTTAATTGGGTTTCTGGTACTTTCTACCCAAAGTGTTCCATTTATTATGGGAATAGGAATTTACAGAGCAACAGAGCAACAGAAGAAGAAGAAGCAAAGTCAGGATCATATCTCAGATGATCTGGAGGCCTTGCCAATGGGAATTATATGTCTATAATCACTTAAACAAGGAAATATTTTTTTTCCTCTTTCTTAAGGAGTTTCTTAAGAAGCTGAAATGACTTACAGATGATGAATTGTGGTAAAAGATGAAATGTAGCATAGTTGTTCCCTATCTAAACTGCATTTACTGGGAAGGTGTACTCATAATCCAGTTTCTAGAAATATTGATTGGTAACAGCTTACACCTGCACTTCTCCAGAGGCCTGCCTTGTCTAGCCTGAGCACCTCACTTATTGATGTCTGGGAGCTTATGCTCCACCTTACCTGGACAGCTCTAATTGGTATAACATAAATAGCCCAACCCTCTTACCTCTGGGTGCAATCACCTGTGAAGTAATTTAGTAATAATCTTTTGGATTATTCTGAGCATTGATTTTCAAAGTGAAGCTAATGATTCATAGAGGATGTGAAAAATATTAGAACTTCTATTTATATTTATTTTTCAATTAAAAAAAAAACAAGTTTTCAGAGCACTGGCCCTAATGTGTGGAATGTTTCCAAGAGTGCACTGATTAATTACCTAACATCTCCAAGGGGAAAGTGAAGATCAGTCTGTGTTAGAATATCTAGCTGAGTGCTAGTCTTAGAAAAGGTACACAGTAATTCCTTGCTGCATTGCATTGAATTAAATAGTCACTCTTCAGTGACTTTTTAACATAATTAAACTAGCAATTCTTAGAATGAAAACAATTATTATCTTGTTTTAATTACTATATTAGTTATTTTTTAAACTCTGCCAAAAACAATGGAGCACACGTCAAAATATAAATCTGTTTTCTAAACAAAACAGTTTTGTGGCAAACCCTACCACATATCTTGCTCTGGCATTTCAGATGGGCCTTGGGGCAGAGAATGACATTAGAGAAAATAACTAGCGTAAATTTTTTTTTTTTTTTTTTTTTTTGCTGAACCTAATATTGGAGCACCTAAATATATAAAATAAATATTAACAGAAATGTAGGGAGAAATTAGCAGCAATACAATAATAGAGAATTTCAATAACCCACTTGACACACTGACTAGATCATTCAGTCAGAAAATCAATGCAGAAACAGTAGAGTTGAACACAATAAATTAAATGACCTAAAAGACATATACAGAACATGCCCTACAATAACAGCAGAATACACATTTTTCTCAAGTATGCATGGAACATTCTCTAGGATAGATCATATGTTAGGCTATAATCAAATTTCAATAAATTTAAGAAGATTGAAATATCAGTTATCTTTTCTGATCACAATGGTATAAAACTAGAAATCAATAACAATAGGAAAATAAGAAAATTCACAAATATGTGGAGATAAAACAACACATTCCTGAGTAAGCAATAAATCAAAGAAGAAATCAAAAGCAAAAACATCTTTAAAAAAGCAAAAAAAATCTTGAGACAAATTGAATATTAATATACAACATACCAAAACTTAAGTGATACATAAAAAGCAATTATAAGAGGGAAGTTTATAGTGATAAACACCTACATCAAGGAAGAAGAATCTACAAGAAAAAACCTAACTTTATACCTCAAGGAACTGGAAAAAAAAAATAAAAACTAAGCCCAAAGTTAGCAGAAGGAAGGAAATAGATCAGAGCAGAAATAAATGAAATAGAGACCATAAAAATAATACAGAAGATTAATAAAACCAAGAATTGGCTTTTGGAGAAGTTAAACAAAATTGACAAACCTTTAGTTAAACTAAGAAACAAAGAGAGAAGACTCAAATAAGTAAAATCAAAAATGGAAGAGGAGACATTACAACTGATACACAGAAATAAAAAGGATCGTAGGAGACTGCTATGAACAATTACAAGCCAAAAATTCGATAACATGGAAGAAATAGGTATATTCCTGGAAACATGCAACCTATCAAAACTAAGCCATGAAGATACAGGAAATCTTTAAAGACCAATAACAGAAAGGAGACTGAATCAGTAAACAATCTTGCAACAAAGAAAAGTACAGGACTAGATGACTTTGCTGGTGAACTCTACCAAACATTTAAAGAAGTAATACCAATCACCTCAAACTCTTCCAAAAAGCTGAACAGGAAGAAATACTTCTAAACTAATTATATGAGGCCAGCATTACCTGATACCAGAACCAGAGAAGACTATAGGAAAAGTACAGGCTAATATTCCTGATGAAACATAGATGCAAAAACCCTAAACAAAATGCTAGCAAACCAAATTCAACAACACATAAAAGGATCATACACCATGATCAAGTAGGATTTATCCCTGAAATACAAGAATGGTTCAACATAAGTACATTGATAAATGTAACACACCACATTAACAGAATGAAAAATAAAAATCATATGATCATCTTAATGGAGACAGAAGAAGCATTTGATAAAATTCAACATCCTTTCATGAGTAAAAACTCTTAACAAATTAGGCATGTACCTTAACATAGTAAATGTCATATATGACAAGCCCATGGCTAACATCATATTCAGTGCTGAAAAGCTGAAAGCTTTTCCTTTAATCAGAAACAAGGCAAGGATGTCCATTCTCACCACTTCTGTTCAACCCAGTGCTGAAAATCCCAGCTATTGACGAAAACAAAAATCCCAGGTAAGAGAAACAAATAAAAGGCATCCAAATCAGAATTGAAGAAGTAAAATTCTCTTAACAAATGACATGATCTTACAGTAGAAAACCCTAAAGATTACACGTTTCCTCCCCACACACCTCACAAACCTGTTAGAACTAATCAATGAATTCATTGAAGTTGGAAGATACACAATCAAAATACAAAAGTCAGTCACATTTCTATACACTAATAATGAACTATCTAAAAAAGAAATTAAGAAAATAATATAATTTTCAATAGCATCAAAAACAATAAAATATGTACTAGTAAACTAGTAAACTTAACCAAGGAGGTGAAAGATTTGTACACTGAAAATGATAAAACATTGATAAAAGAAATTGAAGAAGACACAAATAAATGGAAAGATATCTTGTGTTCATGGATTAGAAAAATTAGTATTGTTAAAATGCCCATTCTACCCAAAGCAATCTACAGATTCAATATAATACCTATCAAAATTACAATGGCAATTTCCCACAGATAGAAAAACAATCATAAAATTCATATTGAACCACACAAGACCCTGAATAGCCAAAGCAATCTTGAATAAGAACAAAGCTGAGGGCATCACACTTCTTGAATTCAAATTATATTACAAAATTATAGTAATCAAAACAGTATGATACTGGCACAAAACCCAATATGTAGACTAATAGAAAAGAATAGACTACCCAAAAATAAAACCATGCATATATGGTCAACTAATCCTTGGCAAGGTCACCTAGAATACAAAATGGGGAAAGTATAATCTCTTCAATAAATGGTCTTAGGAAAACTGGTTTTTCACATGCAGAAGAATGAAATTAGATCCTTATCCTACTCCATATACAAAATGGATTAAAGTCTTACATTTAAGACCTGAAGCCATGAAACTCCTAGAAAAAAAACATGGAGAAAAAGGCCCTTGACACTGGTCCTGGCAATGATTTTTTGTATACGACACCAAAATCAGATAAATAAATAAATTAATTAATTAATTAATTAATTAATTAAATAAGCCAAAAATAAACAAGTGGGATTACATTAAATTAATAGCTTCTGCATGGCAAAGGAAACCATCAACAAAATGAAAAAGCAACCTATGGGATGAGAGAAAATATTTGCAAATCATATAGTCGATAAAGGGTTAATATCCAAACTATAAGCAATGACAAAAAAAGAGCTTTTACTACTAAATCTAACCAAAGATGAATAAGACCTTTAAGAAAAACACGTTAAAGCTTTATTGAAATATAGTAAATATGGGTAAATAAATGAAGATATCAATTATTTCTCTAAATCTCTCAATTTGAAGCAATCTGAATAAAAATCCCAATATAAATGTTTGTATGTGTGCATATGTGTGTATTATTTGATATGAAAAGAAAAGGGTTAAGAATAACTAAGACATACCTGAAGAAGATGGTGATAAATTCAGGTGTACTGGGTTGAATGATGGCCCCCTAAAAAGATATGTCTAAGTCTGGGAACATGTGAATGTGATCTTATTTGGTAGAATCTTTGCAGATCCTATGTTAAGGATTTCAAGATAAAACCAATGTGGTTTTATCCAGGAAAATCCTGAATCTAATGATTTTAATTTAATAATCCAATGCCTTTATTGGAGTGGAGAAGCACAGAGCAAAAGGTCAGGTGAAGATGGAAACACAGATTGCAGTTATGTAGCTATGTCAGGGAATGCCTGAACCTACCAGAAGCTGAAAGAGGCAAATAAAGATTCTTCCCTAGAACATTTCAAGGAGCCCAGCCCTGTTAATACCTTGATTTCAGATTTCTAGCCTCCATAACTGTGAGAGAATAAATTTCTGTTATTTTAATCCACTAGTTTTTGGTAATTTGGTACAGCAACACTAAGAAACTAATACAACCAGTATCAACACTTACTGTCAAACCGCAGAGGTTAAAACATTGTGGTACTGACACAATGCAAAACAAGCTGATCAATGGAACAGATTAGAGAGCCCAGCAACATCCAGATTCACATATGGAAACTTGATTTGTGGCAGAAATGGCATGGCATATCAGCCAAAAAAAAAAAAGACTGCTCAATCAGTGGTGCTAAGAGAACTGCTTACTCATATGGGGGGGGGGGCGGAAATGAAATTAAATCTCTAAATCAAACACATATGCAAATATCAACTCCATGTAGAATGAATGCTTAAATGCAAAAAGGAAAAAGGATTTTTTTGACAGTGACATCAGTATCAGAAAGGATTTCTTTTACAAACACAAAGGGCACTAATAACAAAAGAATGATGTACGTAACTATATTAAAACTGAGAATACTGTTCATTAAAATATGTTATAAAGAAAATGAAAAGGCAAGTCACAAAATGGAAAAAAGGATTGAATTGAAAGAATTTTTCAATAATATAATGAACAAAGTATTCATTTCCCAAAAATGTTTCTAAGAAAAAATTAAAAACCAAAAATACAAGAAGACATGGTCATATTACACTGTATGTTAACTAAAGAAAAAAGAAAGAAAAAGAAGAGTAATGGGAAAAAAATCATGAGTAGATATTTATAAAGGACAAAATACAAATGATTGCTAGCCACTGGTGAACCTTATTAATAATCAGGAAAATGCAAATTAAATCCACAATGAGTTACCATTTTATACAGATACCAGTTTGGCAAAAGTCAATTTTGTAGAAAATTTTGGTGAGTAGGAAGGGCAAGATGAACTCTCATGCCCTGCTGGTGGTGGTGTAAATGTCTACAAACCCCCTGGAAAACCATTGATAAAAATCTGCTAAAGCTAAGTATTAGCATAACCTATAACCCAGCAAACCATCTGCTTGGTTCATGACCTACGGGAGGCTCTTGCACATGCACTAGGAGTACATGCGCTAAACTGAAAGGATGTTAATTAGCTGCATTATTCAGAATTACAAAGTAGCTCAAATGTTTGTCAATTGCAGAATGAATTAATAATTAGTAGTATATTCTTTTTAGGGCATTCTACACTGAAGTGAAAATAAATGAGCTATAGCTACATGCATCAAAATGGGAAAAATCTCAAAAATATAATGTTGAGTGAAAGAATGAAATCACAGAAGGACATAATATGATTACATTTACATAAAGTTCAAAAGAGGTAAAATTGCATACTATGCTATTTGAGTATGCATAAATAGGTGATAAAACCACAGAATGATTAAATCCAAATTCAAAATAGAAATGTTTAACTATGAAGAAGAGAGAGAGAGAAGAACATATAGAGGTTTCAGAAGTACTGGTAAAGTTCTGAAAATTGGTGGTGGGTTCTTGGATATTCTTTGAAATGTTTTACACACTTTTTTTTTTTTTTTTCAACGTTTATCTACCTTTGGGACAGAGAGAGACAGAGCATGAACGGGGGAGGGGCAGAGAGAGAGGGAGACACAGAATCGGAAACAGGCTCCAGGCTCCGAGCCATCAGCCCAGAGCCTGACGCGGGGCTCGAACTCATGGACCGCGAGATCGTGACCTGGCTGAAGTCGGACGCTTAACCGACTGCGCCACACAGGCGCCCCTTACACACTTTTTAAAGTATGATGATATCCCAACAAAAATGAATGAAATATCAAATATCAAATACCAAGACACATCATTATGAAATTTTAGAAAACAAAAAATAGAGTACAAAATCTTCTAGAGAAAGAAGACATTTCCTTAAAAGAAACACCATCTCTCATCAGCTGCATGTGATAGAGTAAAAAAAATGAAGCAAGGTTTCAGATGGTCTGAAGAGAAGTGATTTTCAATTTAAAGTGTTATATTTGAACTGTTGCTTGAGTGGAACATAGGACTTTTTTCCAACATAAAGTAATTCATAAATGTTACCTCCCATGCACTTTTTTCTTAAGGAAGGTGCTTAAGGACATAACCCACCATATCAAGGAAAATATGGGATTCAAGAAGCAATGGATCTCACATGCTAGAGCAGTCCTGTTTTGACCCAGGTTACCTCTCTGAAGTGGACCTAGAAAGCAATCAGTTCAAATTGAAGCAGAAAGCACAAAGTTTTGAGAAGAATGAAAGAAATAAAGAAATACTGAGACTTTGGACATATCTGAAGATATAGCAAAATGGTGGAGAACTTTAAAAAAATAAGTGAGTTGTATTTAAAATTGCTTCGGGGAGCATTCTTCTTTGAATAGCATAAGAATTGCTGCAACATGATTATTATAAACACTTGTTAAATGACAAACACTATTTAAACAACTATGGAAATGAAAAATACTTTCATTGGTTTTCAATAGTTAGAATCAACCTACATATAGACACATAACTAAATAAAATGCAAATACTTTCCTACATTGTTAATAATTCAGAGAAAGGAAAGTACAATGAGTGAAGGGTTGGAGTGCTAAGGTCATCTTTTAATTGAGCTAGTATTTACAGGTAATCATAAATAATCATACTAATTCAATCTCCTTTCTACAGAGCTATTGCTCTGTTTTTCCAGAATAACTCTCCTAAGCATTAAGGAGTACACTTTAAGCTAATATACTGGGTTTTGCTAAACAAATCTGTGGTCTCCGTGGACAAGCTTTTCTTGGGACAAAAATAGAAGACTATTCTATTTGACTTTCTACTAGAATAGGTAAAGATCTAGCTTGTCTTATATACTTTCAAAATTAGACATGCCTTGATAAATGTGTAAATTTTCAAGGGAAACCAAAATATTTGAGGGGAGAACTAGATTTGAGATTGGCATCAAAAATTGCCAACATACATCCTCGTATGTGATGCTTTACATAATTTTAAGGGGCGCCTGGGTGGCGCAGTCGGTTAAGCGTCCGACTTCAGCCAGGTCACGATCTCGCGGTCCGGGAGTTCGAGCCCCGCGTCAGGCTCTGGGCTGATGGCTCAGAGCCTGGAGCCTGCTTCCGATTCTGTGTCTCCCTCTCTCTCTGCCCCTCCCCCGTTCATGCTCTGTCTCTCTCTGTCCCCAAAATAAATAAACGTTGAAAAAAAAATTTAAAATAATTTTAAAAGCAAAATAAACAAAATGATAAGGCAAAATGGCAATCCTATTCTTATGTTGAAAAAGATTATGGAAAAAGAACCAGGAAAGAAAATCAAGAGTTAAAAATAGGAAGAACATCTATTTGACTCATCAGGTTTTTTTGTTGTTGTTGCTAATTGGTGGCCTACTGTAATCTACATACGTTTAATGGTACATAACATTATTCTAAATATTTTACATATATTAAGTTGTTTAATCCTCACAACCATATGATCTATATATTATCTACAGTGCACAGAAGAAGTTAAGGCAGGAAGAAGCTAAGTTCTTATAGCAACCATATTGAAAGTGAAACAGAAAACACACTCATAAACTTTTGGAATTTCTATTGAACTTACCATTCTCTCAATCTGATGACTCCTTTCTATAAACTCTCTTGAGCTTTTCATTCCATAATTTTCTTTGTATTTTATATTTGTTACTTTAAAAGAGGCAAGGTAATAGAATGACTTATCATCTGAAAGGTAAAAATAAATAAAAGGTCCATGCTTAAATATAATCAGTTTTGTGTCCCCCAACCCCAGGAAATAGATTTACCATAGTGCAGTTTATTTCTTCTTGGTGCAAAAATTATTGTGGACATTTTTCAAATATTTTATAATTTTATCATTGTACCCATCTAAAATAGAAAATTCAGGCCTCCAAGTATACTTTCAGAATACCTCATTTACAGTGTTTATGCATATCAAAATTTTCATACAATTGGACATGTAACATGGAGAGTAAATATTGAAAGTGACTGCTAAAAGTCATGTAAAAATTATCAATTTCCTCAAAGAATTGTAACATAAGTATATCTTGCTGAGCTGTATTATGAAGATACATTGAACAGGCTATCAATTTTTTCCATGCTACTAATAGGAACTAGTATTTATTGTTTTCACTTTCTTTTTGCCCAATTAACTCTCAATTCTCTGTAATCTACCCTTGACACACCAGTGTAACTGCCATTGTCAAGGACAACAGTTATAATATCTAAGAGCCACCTTTTGGGGGGTCTTTCTTCTTTTTAATCTTGATTTCTTTGCCACCTTAATAATATTCCTTGAAACCCCATCCTAGACTTTATGGAGACATCTTCTAACTTTCTTTCTACCTGGCCACTCCTTCTCAGTTGCCTTGGAGAGCTCTTTATTTTTACTTCTATCCTTAGCCACTTAGCATTTTATCTTGTCCTGGTCATGTTAATGTTAGTTAACTCCTTCTGGGTGATCCTAATGGTGATGGCCTCAAACATTAAGTATTTGTTGATGTTGAAAGATCAACTGGGGCACATTTACATTTGCAAGGGTTTATTTGAGCAAAGGGCGATTCCAATTGGGCAGCATCAAACCAAGTGATTAAGATCCCTCCACTGACAGAAGTGAAGGGAAATTTGTATAGACAGGATGTAAAAGAAAAGTAAGGAAATCAATTGATTGTCTGTAGCTTAAGCAGTTGCCTTATAAAGGAAAGCCTACTGAGCTGTTTGTGATAGTTGTTCTTAAGTTTCATTTTCTGAGATTTGAGTGCACTGACTCTGGTTTAGGTTTAGGTTTCTTACGTAGGCTACCAAGGCATTAGAGCCACCTTAGTCCAATGACTTCCCTGTTTAATTATTTTAACAATTGATGACCCCTAAATTTTATCTTCAGGCTAGATCTTTGTCATGAATTTCAATTCTCTATCAAATAAGGAGACTATTTGGTGGACATCAAATAGGCACCTTAAAAATAATATTTCCAAATGGAAATAATCATTTACTTCTTCCTGTACCAAGCCTGCCCTATCTCCTACATTTTCTATCTTCATTAACAGCTCCATCATCCACAGTCACCCCAAACTTAGCTTCATCCTCATTTCCAACATCCAGCCTTTCCATCTTTAAGTTTTATGTATTGAATCTATTAATATATCTCAAATCCTTTCTCCCACCCAGAGAAGCTACATCCTTAATTCAGGTCCTCATCAACCACCTAGCTAGTATCTATCCAAAACAAAATGACTTTTTTATTAAAAAAGAAGTTGCCCATCTAGATTGTCTATCTTAAATGCTATCATTACAATAATATCATTACAACCAGACTAGAAATCTTAGACATTAGAAATCTTGATCTCTTTCTAATTAATCAGCAAGTTCTGACTATGTTATCTAAATTTTAAAAATCTATCTTCTATTCACATGTTGTACTGATACTAGTGCTGTAGTTTGTTCCCTTATTATTTATTGTCTAGAAAATGTAACAGCTGGGGCACCTGGGTGGCTTGGTCAGTTAAGCTTCTGACTTTGGTTCAGGTCATGATCTCCTGGTTTGTGGGTTTGAGCCCCATGTCAGGCTCTGTGCTGACAGCTCAGAGCCTGGAGCCTGCTTTGGATTCTGTGACTCCCTCTCTCTCTGCCCCTCCCCTGCTCATGCTCTGTTTCCCTCTGTCTCTCAAAAAATGAATAAAAATGTAAAAAAAGAAAAATAAATAAAATGTAATAGCATACTAACTAATACCCTGCCTCAAGTCCTGTTTTTCTCAAATCTATTCCCCACATAGTAATCTTAAAATTGCAAATTTGACAAGATGACTTCCCCAATTAAAATGTTTCCACTTTTCTCCATTTCTTATGGTAAGGTGTCTTAACTCTACTATGATCTCCAAAAGTTTTCCTTGACCTGGATCCTACCTGTGCCTTTGAGCATATTCTTTGCAACATTCCCCTTAGGATTTATGTTGAAACTACAGCAAACTGTTTGCATTTGTCTACATTCACCATGCTGGGTATTTGTTTCCCCCTAAGATTTTGCTTCTGTAGACCCTTTGCTTGAAATGCCATTCCAAAGGCATTTCCATGCATAAATTCTACTCATGACATTACTTCCAAATGGGGAAAATGTCTGGAACATTCAGCCTTAGTTAGATAAGGACTTCACAATTGTGCCACTATAACCATCCTGTGAAGAGCTCTATTTGGTACTTGCCACAATATCATAATAACCTATAGATTTTAGTCCACTGTAATGTCAAGTCTTTGAGCAAAGTATTGTACCATTTTTGCATTTGAAGAGGAAGTACCATTTTAGGTAATATGAGTAAAAAGAACAATACCTTAAGCTTTTTACAAGTCAAGGAAAAATAATTATTTTAATAGTCAATATTTCTTAAGTATTTAATAGATCAGACTCTGTGCTAAGCATTCTAACTTTTAATTTAATTTATTTTTTTAAATTTTCAGACTATAAGTGCTATATTAGAAACTCTGAAATGAACAGAAATATATAAAAAAGAATAAAAGTAATCTATAACCCTAACATCTAGAAGGAACTAATACTATTATTTCGACTCATGTTTCTTTTTCTAAAAATATTGTTTTCATTGACTGCAACTCAGTGAATTAGGAAAGTACCCTGCCAAAATGACCCAGCTAGTATATGATGGGCCTGAGATTAAAACCAAGGTTTTAATTTGACTCTAAATCCCGTGGGAGCATATATTCCCCACATTCCTGGAACTGGAGCCAGTCTTGTAGAATGGGAAGACAAATGATGCTGTTTCAATCCAGACTTAACTAAGAACACTTAGGTTTTCAAGAAGTCAAAAGTAGCTTTAGAGGAGTGCCTGCATAGTTCAGTCCATTAAACATCTGACTCTTGATTTGGGTTCAGGTCATGATCTCACGGTTGTAAGATTGAGCCCTGTATCAGGCTCCTCACTGGATGTGGAACCTCCCTTTCTCTCTGCCTCTCCCCTGCTTGTGCATGTGCACATGCAAGCAGTCTCTCTTTCCCCCCTCTCTCTTAAAAACAAACAAAAAAAACTTTAGAAAATTGAGGGTCGGATTTTGTGAAAATATAATTCTAAAGGCAATTCTTCAAAATATTTCATGGAATTCTTTATAAAAGATATGTTTTTACCCTATAAGAAAAGATATAAGTAATTCTAAATAATTGTGAAAAAATTAATCTGCATAATGAAACTATTTGTTGAAAAATATAATTTACTATATAATTCTAGGTACTTAAAAAAAAAGACAACTTGAAAACTCAGTGTTTGAATTTTTCTTGTTAATATTTCATGTGAATGGTGGTGGTGATGATTTTACTTATTAATATTAAATTATCCTCACACAATTATGAAGCTATCATTATATTTTTGGTATTTTTCATTGATATTTGATGTTTTTCATTGGTTGAAGATATTTGCAACATATTCAACAGATCATGGATATATATATCCAGAATATAGAAAGAACTACACAAATCAATTAAGGACTTCAATAAAAAATGGGAAAAAGATTTGAACAGGCATTTTACAAAAACAGAAATCTAAATTATTAGTTAATACATGGATAAGTTCCCGGTGTTATTGGCAGTCATCAGGCAGATACAAATTAAAATTACAGGGGCACCTGGGTGGCTCAGTCAGTTAAGCATCCGACTTTGGCTCAGGTCATGATCTTGAGGTTTGTGAGTTTGAGCCCTGCGTTGGGCTCTGTGCTGAGAGTTCAGAGCCTGGAGCCTGCTTCGGATTCTGTGTCTCCTTCTCTCTCTGCCCCTCCCCCACTTGTGCTCTGTCTCTCTCGATCAAAAATAAATAAATGTATAAAATTAAAAAAATTTTAAATTACAATAACACTACAATCTATACCAAATTAGCAAATATATAAAGTATGGCAATGGCAAATGCTGGTGAAACTATGGAATGCAGTGGGAACTCCCATACAGTACTGATAGAAAACAGCTTGGTTTTATCCATAGAGTTCAAAAAGCATATGCCCAGTGATGCAGTAACTCTACATCTGTATGCTCCCTAGATAAACTTCACATATGTGTACCAATACATATGCATAAGAAGGTTCATAGCTGTATTGTTTTAATGTCTAAAACCTGGAACTACCCAAATGTCCATGAACATTAGAATAGATGAGTATGGCATGTGTAAGGCAACAGAATATTAGTCAATATTGAAAATAAATAGACTAAAGCTAACTACAAAGTGGATGACACATAACAATATTGAGTAGCAACAAGGCTCAAAAGTATGTATAATTTACTATTCAATTATGACTTCACTTTTAAATATTTAATTTACCTTCATTTAAATAAAAAGGGAGGATCTAAATGGAAATCTCAAGGAAAAATAAGAATCCAACACTTCATCAGTCTTTTTATCATGATGAGTAACAAAAAGTTAGCTACATTAATTCTGTTAGGCACTTAATATTTAATAACACAGAAATTTTCTTTTAAAGGGATACCCAAGAATTTATGGAGTTGTAAATATAAAACCTGAGAAAGAGAAAAAATGGCTCCTGATATCTAGGAACTGGCCTGATACTATCGCCTAGGCCCTGGTATTCTGTTACAATTTTGTAGAACATCAACATTAGACAAGGCCACTCTGTGACAATATAGGTGATGACAAAAATAAGATCATCTATAGATATATCTGAGCTCAGACAAAAACACTGTTCAAACAAATAATCAAACAAGGCAGAACATTCCCTTATTCTGGCTATTATAAATGAGTGCTCTTTCTCCAACAGTTAACAGCGTTAGCCCCACTTCATTGCTGTTGTCGTTCAGGTAAGATTTATTAAGATACCAAATCATAGCATTATTCCAGCTCTCTGACAGCATCCAATGAAGGATGCATCCTACTTCCTTGAACCCTCCCCAAATCATATAATACACCTTTTCCAACAATCTCTGACCGCCTCATGGTCCCCCATGGTGTATGTTCTCCTCTGCTACAAGAATAAACCCACCTTGTTCAAATGCACCTGTAATTTTGGCGATATTTAGTTGGAGGGCACTGACAAACCATTCATATTCTACAAGTCACTGGATTATTTTATAATCCTTATTTGAAAATTTCCCATATGTTAGGGAGTAGATAATTCATCAGAATGATAATACAGTGAAAGCTAATAACTCATAATTATTGAGATCCCTAGGATAAAAATAGCTTCCTCAAATATACTTCTATCCTAGTGATGTAAATTTTATCAAGTATGCTAAAATCCTTACTTCTGTTTTGATTATTTCATATATTTCATTTTTATTTTCCTGCCTTTTAGATCCATTTGTTTTCACTCTTTAAAATTATTATTTTTTAGATACTTTTTCTTCTTGGTGTTATCCTAGTCACTATACTGTGATTTCATTTCATTTTTATTTCTTTATGCTATAAAAATATGTATATTACTTTTTTGAAATGTGTCTATCATCTTATCTTTTGAAATGTATACGTTATTACCTCTATCTTATTCCTTGGATTCATTAATCCTTTGTCACAGACTATCTTCTCTTTTGTTTTACTAAATTTCCATCTATAATGATGCAGCTTTCAATTAACTGCAGGGAAGTTCCATGTAATAGATTTCTGAAATTCTTGAGTATTAACCCCTGTATTAGTTTCCTGTTGCTGCTGTCACAAATAACCACAAATTCGGAGGCTTAAAACAACACAAATTTATTATTTTACTGTTCTGGAGGTTAAAAGTCTGAAGTGAGTTTTATAGGACTACAGTCAAGTCCTGTTTTCAGGGCTGGTTCCTTCTGGAGGCTGTAAGGGGAGAATCTTTTTCAGCTGCCTTTTTCAGCTTCCAGAGGCTATCCTCATTCCTTGGCTTATGGTTCCATATCACATTATTCCTTTTTGCCCCTGCTTCTGTCATCACATAGCCTTCTTCCTTCTTTGACTTGCTTGCCTCCCTTTTATGAAAACCTTGGAGTTACATTTAGGACCCATCTAGAAAATCCAGCATAACTTTCCTTTCTCAGAAACCTTAACTTAATCACATCTGTAAAGTATTTTTTGCCATATAAGATAACATCCCAGGTTCCAAAGATTAAGACATGGGTAACCAAAGTGGGAAGGGAGGCATTATTCAGCCTAGCACAACCTCTATGACATTTTAAAAACACTATCATGCCATTATTTTTATTATCCCTTCATTTTTTTTTTTTTTCTTTTTTGAACACCTGCAGTATTGGGGATGGAGGACATTTTACACACAGAACTACTTTACTCCTTTTTGACCTGGGGATATATTAACAAGAAAGACATAATTACAGAGGACAATTTTGTTTATCCTTTTTATTTCATGAAAGTCAAAAAATGGATATTTTCAATCCCCCAATAAAGGGGGTAGGAAGGTAAACTTAGCATGTTTGACAATATTTCATCGCTTCCTGATCTTTCAAGTGTGACTTTATTGTTGTGAGTCATATGATTCTGGAGAATTTTAGTCAGTGACTCAGTCACATGAGTTTATAAATACACATGCCAAAGTAAAGGTAAATAAATATTGGTTGACTGTCATCTGGTTTAATTAGTATTACCCATTTTTGCACATCATGCAAAATTGAGTTTTCCTTTCTTCCTCCAGTCATGAAACAATCTTTTTCCTTCAAAGATAATGTTTGATTTTTAGCCCATTAAAGATTCTTTTTTAGGTAACTTTTCTCTTATCATCTTTGCTTGGGGAACTCATTAATATATTGTTTTTGAAAAACAAAAACATATTAAACTCAGCACATGATGTGATTTGTATCTATTCTAAAGATTAAGCTTTCATTCTTCTTTCTCATTTTAAAACTATTGCTTTTAGATGTCTATCCATGTGATAAGGTATATTGCAAGCTTCACTGGCTGGAAATATGTAACCCTGAACTCAATAATGGAACAAACAATAACTTAACATCAATAAGAAATTAGTAATTACAATTTTAATATCATGCAAATAGCATTTTTTATACAACAGAGAATTTCAAGGTATTAAGTCATAGAGCACTTAGGCAATAAAAATGTGACCTGGATACTTACCCTCAACAACAAAATGAGTAACGATACCAATTGCAATTCCTATGATTGCTACAATTGCCAATGTGAAAAGAGCTAGACGTATAGGATCCCAAAATTGTTGTCTTCTTTGATATTCAACTTGTGGGTAATCAACTTCTGAAAACTCAACTGGTCTGTGAAAACAGAAAGAAACAGTAAAACAATTTAAAAAGTCATTTATGTCCACTTGTTATATTCCTCTAAGAAAATCCTTTATACTGCTAAATAATAGGATACTTGGATCTTGAAAAGAACACAAGGCTTTAATTTGCATACCCTCTCCCAACACCCGAATCACAGCATAAATTTTGGTTAAAGTTCTACCAATGTTGTCATTCAAGTGAGAATATTTTCTCACTGCATTTTGTCTGACATATTGGCAATTTGAAATTTGAATGGGGAAGTGCAAAGATTCACTTAATAAAAAGATAATTTATAAATAACATTTCAACATTTTAATAAGAAGTTTCTAGCAACAGTTATATAATAATCTCATCAGTTCTGCTTAAAAGTAAAAAAATAATATTAATACTTTTTAATGATTTGTTTTAAAAGTGGCAACACTGCTCTAAAAGACCTGATCATGGTTCTTTGAATATCATTAGCACCTCCCAATGAAATCACCAGTTGTGACTTCTTCTTGATAAGACTCCAGTTCCCAGGAAGAATGTTTATTTCCACTTGACTTTTACCTGTCTCTACTCATGCACTATTTCCCCACTCAAAATATCTTAAGCCATTGAAATTATCTTTCTCTAACTTGAAAGTTGGCATTTATTTATTTTCCAAATCCCTGAATAGCATTCAAAGTTTAATATCTTGCAAGTGAGATATTTTTATAAGTTTTTATATATTTTTAAATTTTTTTAATGTTTATTTATTTTTGAGAGTGCTGTCAGCACAGAGCCTGACGTGGGGCTCAAAACCACAGACCCTGATATCATGACCTGAGCTGAAGTCATACACTTAACCAGCTGAGGCACCCAGGTGCCCCAAGTTTTTATATTTTTTAACTTTATCTAACAATATTTATTACAAACTTTATTCATTAAATGAGATATAGAAAGTTCTTAGAATAGTACCTACCACATTACAAAAATGTTTCAGAAACAGTTCTAGATCCCTAGAGATATGAAGATTTTAAGATACACTCTTTGCCTTTAGGACGTTCACTCTTTAAAAGAGGATACCAATGTGGAAACAAGTAATTAATATATAGCATGAAATGTACCAAAATAAAACTTTGTGCAAGAAGAGAAAACAATTAACTTTTTGGAGGACTGTGTCAGGAGATTTTATCAAGAAGGTGACACGATTAAATTTTGAGTGTGAATAGGGATATGTTCTGAAACCCCCAGTGGATGACTGGAATTGTGAATAGTATCAAACCCTATGTTTTTCCCTATACATACATAAGTATGATAAAGTTTAATTTATAAATAAGGCATAGTAGGAGATTGACAGCAATCTCTGATAATAAAATAGAGTGATTGTAACAAGCTATTGTAATAAAAGTTATGCAAATGTGGTCTCTCTTTCAAAATATCTTACTGTACTGTGCTCACCCTTCTTGTGATGATGTGAGAAGAATGACATAAGCATTGAGACTAGCATTAGGCTACTGACTTTCTAACAAGTCAGAAGGAGGATTATCTGCTTTAGGTTGACCACAGGTAACTGAAATCACAGAAAGTGAAGTCTCAAATAAGCAAGGGGTGGGGGGTGATGGTACTGATGTAATTAGTACTGGGATTGAAAATATATACGTGCTTTTGTCCTCAAAGAACTTATTATGGTCTCCAAAGTATGTTCATGGTTGCATGTTTTCTCAGCACTGCTGTACTAGAAAGAGGATATGCTAAGGCTGGTGGGCTGATCAGCTCATGAGGAGTCCCGTAACCCTAAGTAAAAAGTTTGAAATCGACTCTGCTGAAGATGGGGAGCCAAAAAAAGTTTTAATCAGACTGAGAATTTAAGATAATCACAGGATGGGGATTAGAGCAAGAGTGCAGAGAGAAAGACTAGTTTAAAGGTTATTTTGAAGGTCCCGGAGAAAGATGGTGAGGACCTGAGCCAAGGCTGGAGCAGTGGGATGGAGAGGAGGAGATGGATTTAGTCAATTCTTGACTTTTGCTGGCTGATTGCTTAGCTGTGGGATAAGCCATTAATTAATGGCTCTCTTGTTTTAGTGTTTAGGTAAATGATTGTGTCTCCTGGCAAGATGAGAAAGATTAAAGGAAGAGACAGCGATTTCAATTGAGACATCAATGTTGTTAGTAATGAACAATGTGCTGTCCTTACACTTGGTTCTGAGCCAAATGGAAAGTCCTTATTTTATGCCCTTTTCTCTTTGACTCATTTTATTTTAGTTGTGTCACTGATACCTGTTTGCATGCCTCTAATAAAAGCCAATGTTAAAGTTGGCACCACAGACCCAGAATAAAAAAAAATGATTAATATCCCCATGTGCAATACCTTCTTCCTCACCCATAATTGAAGTTTCCATATACAAGATCTTTGACATTAAAAATTCTTGATTATTTATTTTGTGGATATTTTGGTTGCTGCGGTTTTTCTCACTTTCTTTTTTCCTAAGTTTTATCAATTTGCTTTGTTGTACCTGACCCCTTCAAGATGCAAGAAATGGCCAAAAACAAATTCTGTCAAATTTGTGGGGATTATAGCCATATACTAAGCCATGATAACATTGCATCATGGTGAAGAAGATTTTTTGAATCATGGCCGTATTTAATTTTAAAACGAATTTAGTCTGGTGATCAGTTATTCTCAGTCTGATGTAACTGAGATGTTGACTTTTGTCTCACAGAAGTTGAAGTAAGTTTTACCAAATACTCATTTCCATGTTTTGAGGTAGAGCTGGCAGAAACATTATGCAGATACCAGCTACGTACAAAGGAAGTGGTCTTTAGCCTAATTGGGAAAATAAGGTTATAAAACCCAACAAAGCATTCAAAAAAATTGTAAATTTGTTGGCTAGTCTGTTGTAAAATGTTTGTGCTGGGCATAATAAGCAAAACAAAATGCATTCAAGTCTTAAGTATGCAATAACTAGAATTTGGCTATGAAAAGTTAGAAAGATATTTTAAAATATGTATCATGTTCAAACTTTGAAAAAGATTGTTTTATTTTGATGACATTTCAAATCCCTTTGTATTTTCCTATATGTTTATTCTGATTTGTACATGACAATTATTTCTTTAAATCGGAATATGAGTCTGATGCTAAATGGAAACTTTTAACCTTTTTATGAGACTTTGTACTGTATTTATTTCAAAGAGAATTAAGCCTTTGTTCCCTTCATTTTTGAGGAGGAGGGTTGTTTGTTTTGCCTTGTTTTATTTTCTTCATGTTAAAATAAAATTAAAATTAAAATTGGGAAATATCTAAGTGGAGAAGGAAAATACAACTCAAATATATTCCTCCATTGAAGCAAATTTTTTAAAGTTAAATGGAAAATGTTGGTACATGCTCCAAAGGGGTAACTACTTTTTTTATGATGGACATAAACCCAGATAAACTGGATTTAATCCTGGTTTTGCTCATAATAGCAAGTTAATTAAATTCTGAAGCTCAGTCTTCTCACCTGTAAAATGAGGAAGCATTTTATGGCTTTGTTAGGATTGAAAACAGTACAAAAAGATCAAGCTTTGAAAACCAGCAAGGTTCGCCTCCACCAGACTCACAGATTTGTAGCAAACTGAGAATAGCTCTTAAAGGTTCCCAGGAACTCACCTGCCCCAGCGCCTAGCTATTTCATTCTTATGATTTAACTCAGGTAGATATAGCTGACTAACTACAGTATCCCAGACCAAAAAGATGTCTGTAAGAAAGTTCAGCTTATGCCTTTCTCTGCAGACAGCCTCACGAATGCTCTGATGAAAAGAGCAAACATAACCTCTCCTCCAAAATGCCATTTGTTTAGATTAGCAATTAAGTTCAGAGTTATGTCCTCTTTTAGAGGCAGGTTCTTTGGTGACAAGTGCTGTAATCATACCTAAATAAATAAGTGAGAAAGCTTGCCTCTCTCAAAAACTAGTTGTAATAAGCTCTATGATTACTGTATCAAAGATGGCTGACTGTTGGACATATGATGCTTACCAGAGTTCAGCCATGCACTTTTAGAAAATTTATTTAAGCAATTGAAATTGAGTTGCTTTTCCCCAGTTTCTTTTACAGAACTTTTCTTAAAATGGAGGCATTTATAACAAAATAATTCAGATTCTAACTAGTGTAGTGTAAGTAGAAGTATGCAGAAAGAAGCATATCTTTGTGCATTAAATAGCATGTGTATTTTTCTTCTATGTTAGGCACAATGGGGGAGATTATTGTATGATTAAGATATCTCTTAGTCCTTCAGATCTCAGTCCCATATATCTTTAGGTTATAGATCTTAATATGAGAATCATTGGAACAAAACTGTTCAAAATCCATGAAATATGGAAAAATTATAGTATTTTTTACCAGATTCAGGAATAATGAATTAGAAATAAGTCATGAAAATGAAAATAGCCTATTAGTGCCTAAATTACTCTTATTCCAGAATTCTCAAAGTTAATCCATTTGTATCCTTTTAAAGAGTTAGGGGCAGCTGGGTGGCTCAGTCGGTTCAGAGTTGGTCTGATTCTTGATTTCGGCTCAGGTCATGATCTCACTAGTCATGAGATTGGGTCCCGTATAAGGCTCCACACTGGCATGGAGCCTACTTAAGATTCTCTCTCTGTCTCTGTCTCTCTCTCTCTCTCTCTCTCTCTCTCTCTCTCTTTCTTCCTCTGCCTCCCCCCACTCACACACACACTATCTCAAAAAAATTAAATAAATAAATAAATAAATAAATAAATAAATAAATAAATAGAAAAATAAAGAGTTAATTGAAATATATGTAAGCCTATATGGTTCAGGGGGATTAAACCAGTCACAGAGGATAGTCACATGATAGACATTCCCAAGCTAGAGTAAAACTTTCTTACTCAGCAAACATAACTACTAGATATTATCTAGATGGAATAAAGAGTCAGGTGGCAAAAAAGGTTAATTTTTAAATTCATATTTAGGATTTATCTTCTGCCTGTCATTTTGGTTGATAGGACTTAAACCACTAATTTGAGACCCTCAATAGCATGTGTTTTGGTACAGTACACTGCCTCTTTTTAAACTTTAATCTGTTTTAGTTAATTCAGTTATAAAATTGGGATTTTAGTTAATTCACCATATTTCATTACTGAAATATACTGGCATTGCTTTTCCCATTTCTAGACTTCCTATTATAGTTGTGTGTGTGTGCGTGTGTGTGCGTGTATGTGCATGTGTGTGTGTGTGTGTGTGTGTGTGTGTGTGTTTGATTTTCTAAGTTTATATCACTGGAAAACATTTATGCTATTATTGAATAATTATTTCTTGGTTTAGCATTGGTGTTGGTATTAGTGTTAGCATTGATAGACTAATTCTCAGCTTCTCTGAACTAATTACTAATTATAATCTTTTCAGGTCATATATATATAATAGGCATTTAATAATAACTAATAGAGATATAATTAAAATATCTGTATTATTTATACTATAGTATTTTATTTGTAGATGCTGAGGCAAAGCTTGGTTTGAGCTTTGTAAATGTGGGTATTATCTACTTTCTCTGAACTCCACATAGACTAGAAGTTTTTTCAATACTTTTTTTTTCTCCTATAGTCTTATTATGTGATTATTGAGTTCATGGTAAAAGATCCCAACACTATATTTCACATTACCATAATAATATGACAATTAGTTTATTGATGTGAAATATGTCAAGTGTTTATCTCTAGGCAAAGTTCTGCTACTACTGAATTTGGAACCCAGATACATGATTCATGATCTGGCCAGTGGAACTGCTATATGTCCTTTTGTTATACTTAATTCAATTCTATTTAAGAAACTTATTATGTGCCTAATATATTCCAGCATATATTCAAGAGGCTTATGGTAGAGTAGAAAGATATAAAATAATAAAATGAATATAGTGTCATAGGAAAAATAATAGATTTACTAAGTACAGTGAGAAGTAAACATGGAAGATTGAATAATAAAGGTGTTTGGGAAAGGGATAGAGAGGCATACAGGAAAGACATCTCAGACATGACAATTGAGCAGGACCTTGATGGATCAAAGGAGCTCTCCAGCATGTGATATGGGTTAAATACATCCTGCTCCTGTTTACTCCTTGCTTGCAAGCAGAACAACTTCTCATTATTATAAAAGCACCTTTTTAAACACGAATATGACTACAGACTTTATTTGGAAGTCAAAGAAAACTCACCAATAAATGATATCACTCAAATGAAAATTGATAAAATCAACAAAAGAAAACAGACATAAGGTGATATTTCATTGTAGTTTTGATTTGCATTTCCCTGATAATTAGTGATGTTGAGCATCTTTCATGTGTCTTTGGCAATCTGTATGTCTTTGGAAGAATGTCTATTCAGGTTCTCTGCCCATTTTTTAATCAAATTTTGGGTTTTGTGGTGTTGAGTTGTAGAAATTCTTTATCTATCTTGGATATTAAACTCTTATAAGATATATAATTAGTAGATAAGGAAGATATGGGGTGTGTGTGTGTATGTGTGTGTATGTGTGTAAAATGGAATATTATGCAGCCATAAAAAAGAATGAGGTCGTGCCATTTGTGACAGCATGAATGGAACTAATGGGTATTATGCTGAATGAAATACATCAGACTGAGGAAGACAAATACCATATTATTTCACTCATGTAGAATCTAAAGAACAAAACAAATGAATAAACAAAGAAACTACAAGCAGAATCAGGCCTATAAATACAGAGAATAAGCTGATGGTTACCACAGGGGAGAAGGGTGGGGGCAAAATGGGTGAGGGGAGTGTGAAATACAGTCTTCCAGTTATGGAATGAAAAAGTCATGGGAATAAAAGGAATATAGAGAATATAGCCAATTATACTGTTGTAATAGTGCTGTATGTGACAGATGGTAGCTACACTTGTGGTGAGCATAGCATGATGTATAGAGAAGTTGAATCACTGTATTACACACCTTAAATTACTGTAACATCGTATGTCAACTATACTTGAGTAAAAAAATTACAATAAATAAATAAATAAATAAATTCAGTCATCTAAGTAGTAACGACACTGATATATTCATGATGAGGCAAAATTTGCTTCAGACTTGATAAGAATTTTAAAGACTAGGAACACAAATCAAGGGACTCTAGCAAGAAATGCCCCTGGTTTTTTTCAAAAGGCACATGAAAGCATATTCTAAAAATGTGATGATAATAAGTGACTACAGTAGCATAAAGAGCTAGCAAAGTGATGAGAACCTGGGGGGATTTCAAGTATGAGTTAGTCATAAAATTGACTGGTTTGGCAGGCAATGGAAAGGGGCAAAGTTGCAGACTGGGCAGAAAATGGATAGCAACCTGTTCCTTTATTGTAGTGTGGAATAGTTCTGTACATTGCAGGGAGACAGGTATGTTAATCCTATTAAATCCTATTTACATAATGCAATGTAACATAAAAGCATATAGAACATCCTAGGATATTGCTGATAAGAATTTCATGTGCTTTCCAAAAATGCTTTTAAAAAAATTCTTTTAGACCTATGATTTTTAGATCCAACATGAGATCTGTCCCCCTTATAGCTTATTTTCAAAATCATGATTGCCATCTTCTAAGCACTCAAAGGCCACCTTCTCCCTTGCTATAATATTATCAAGGTCAGCTCCATCTCTGTGAAAGCAGCTACAAGAACAACAATAGTAATTTAATTTAATTCTTACACATATGGGTAACATAGCTATAGTTTTCATGTGTCCCTCAAAAATATATCAGGCTCTTCAAAATCTTTTATTTTCTGGATAACTACAAAATTTGCATTAGAATGATCACAATTCCTGCATGGAAAAGATCTTACGGTTATTATGATTGCCAAGCATACCATTAATATGCTTTGACTTCATCCTGTCAACATATGTTCATTGTCTACTTGTTTCAGGCACTACTTTAGTAGTAGGGATATAGTAGGACTGAAGGTATATTCTTTGCCCTCATGTCTCCTGGTGAGGAAGAAAGGCAGTGAACAACACATAATCTATATATAAATGTAAAGTGTCAGGTAAGAGAATAGAGAATGAATGGAGGTGGGTGGGATTAAGGCGATCAGAGGAGACTTCTCTGCAAAGATGACATCCAAGCAGACATGAACAAAGTGAAGGATGGAGTCGTGCAGCTGTCTGAGGGGAAAGTACTACAAGCAAAGGGAACAGAGAGTATGAGTGTCCTGAAGTGGGGGCAGATGTGGTGTGTTGGCCGAAGAGCGAGAAGGTCAATGTGGCCAGTGTGCAGTGAGCAAGCAGAAGAGAAGACGAGGTCAGAGAGAGAGTCACACAGCAGATCATAACCTAGCAAGCCACCATAAGGACTCCTATATGTTATTCTGAGTGAGAAAGGAAAGCATTATGGAGTTTTGATTGGTGGAATGTAAGGGTCTTTTCAAAAGGATCACTCTGTAGAGAACACATTGTGGTGGAGGGAGGGGGTAGCTTGAAGGGTAAAAGCAGGAAAACTGGTTAGGGGACCACTGCAGAAGTTCAGGCTGGAGATGGTGGCTTGGACTAGAATGTGAGCAGTGAGAAGATCAGAATATATTATTGGATTCAGAATATATTTTGCAGGCCTTGCTGACAGACTTTGTTGATGAATTGATGCAGAATGTGAGAGAAAGAGTTAAGGAGGATTCCAAGGTATTTACCCTAAGCAGGGAAAAGAAACATGTCCAAGGGGGTGAGAACGCTTTTCTCAAATTAATGCTTACATGGAACTCTACCGTAGAACACGGATTTAAAACAGAGCTGTTCTGGAACGGAGAGGATATATAGAACTCTACTAGTATGTAATCTCCTCACTGAGACACACTCACAAGAATGAACTGCTGACTTTCACACTGATGTACAAACTCTTTAGCATAATCCTGAAGATGCCCCAAGATGGAGCCCACTGTAGCCTGATCTGTCACACAGCCCCTAATCACCTTCCTCACATTCAATTCGCAGCCTTTGCCTGTCGTACACCCAAGGAGAACCTTTTCAAGGGGCACCTCTATAAAGTCTTTTCATCATAGGAAACTCCTGAACTGGAGCCGGCTTTGACCTTTAAGCAATCAGCAGGCAGGTGGTAGACACAGACGTGAGTCCTTTATTCCCTCTCTGTCATAGGGCCTCAGAAGAGGTAGGAAAAGCTGGGATCTCGAGAGAGAGTCTTGATAAAGAGAACTGCTTCCTATGAAACTGGTTGCAGATACAAATGTATCTGCAAGTATGGGGTTAGGGATATGAAGACCTCTTTCTTGATTTTACCAAAGAACACATATAGTTTATCAAAATTCATGGTTAAATATAACATTATTAATCCACTTCAATCACCAATGCTAAACTCTCTTTTATTATGTCACCACCATAATGTTTTCCAACCCGTTCTTAAAACCCTCCCTTCCTAATTCTTTGAGGAAGCTCCTTTTACCTTTAAATAACCTTACAATGGTTTTAAGGAATGCATTCTTAAAGTTTACATCTATTACACTAGTTATCTTTCCTTAGGTTCATATAAAATGGATCTAATCCTTCTGCCACATGTAATTTATTCAACAGTTTCTTATTGAGCACCTACTGTTTGTCCAGCACCATTATAAGCACTGGGTATTTGCTGACTAACAAACCTATCCCCATAGTGTCACATAAATTAAAATCAGGTGAGCATGTCAATTTCTTCCACCTGTGGGCCAAACCAAAGGGTTAAAGCTCTTTACTGCCTGGGAAAGACATGTTGAGAAAACATTTCCCAAACAACTTTCAAGAATTAAAGAAAATATTGGGGTGCCTGGGTGGCTCAGTCTGTTAAGCGTCTGCCCACTTCAGCTCAGGTCCTGATCTCACAGCTCATGGGTTCAAGCCCCGCATCAGGCCGTGTGCTGACAGCTCAGAGCCTGGAGCCTGCTTCAGAATCTGTGTCTCCATTTCTCTCTGTCTCTCCCTTGCCTGCACTCTGTCTCTGTCTTTCTCTCAAAAATAAATAAACACTAAAAAAAAGAATTATAAAAACATCAACAGGAACTATATATTAGGTGAATATAAATGATGAAAGCACAGGTCCCAGAGAACTTTGTAAGTATGCTTTTTTTTTTTCATTAAGAATTTAAAGCTTTGCCTTTGATTTCAAATCAACCAACTAAATGATGCCTTTCAAAATTAGAAACAGAGCCAAGAGTTTATGTTGAATAAGGTTAGTTTGACTTAGTAACACAAGGGAATGAGAATGAGTTGGCTAAGGGTTTATGCACAAAAGAGAAGTTACTTTGTAATGATTATATAAACATCCTTTAACAGAGTATGACCAATATTATTCAAAACTTTTTGATCACTCTCACATAACTTCCTCATTGGGCATATTTCTGTGTTTGTTCTTCATGCCATTAAAATGTTATAAAGAGACTCTGTACAATTAATTTGAAGTGGATGAAGTGAATCCATCAGATAGCCGGTGCCATCAGAATGAGAATTTAAATATCTGATTATCCTTGGTACAAAAGAAATGTGAATAAACCAGCTTAAGGTAAATGATGTACACTCCTCAATGTGCAGCATAATTTATTTGCTAATCAGGTGTTCTCACAGCAGCAGCCCCAAGGGAAAATTCTTTTTATGTCTTACACATGTCTTAACGTATTTGTATTCAACCTGAAGCACAGATACACATTAGATATTCTGTTTGGAAACAACTCTCTCTACTTCTTGCCAAAAAGCCTTCATTTCTGGTAATGCCTGTGATTAGTAATACCTCTTTAATAACATGGGTGAACTGAGGTTAACAACCTCCCCTAAAACACACACGTAGTGATGCACACATGTTAATGGAGAGAAACAGCAACAGAAAACAAATACAATATTCATTTTTGGGGGGGGGGTCAAGTTTTTTTTATGAAATTTATTGTCAAATTGGTTTCCATACAACACCCAGTGCTCATCCCAACAGGCGCCCTGCTCAATGCCCATCACCCACTTTCCCCTCCCTCCCATCTCCCATCAACCCTCAGTTTATTCTCAGTTTTTTTTTTTTAATTTTTTTTTTCTTCAACGTTTATTTATTTTTGGGACAGAGAGAGACAGAGCATGAACGGGGGAGGGGCAGAGAGAGAGGGAGACACAGAATGTGAAACAGGCTCCAGGCTCTGAGCCATCAGCCCAGAGCCTGATGCGGGGCTCGAACTCACGGACTGCGAGATCGTGACCTGGCTGAAGTCGGACGCTTAACCGACTGCGCCACCCAGGCTCCCCTGTTCTCAGTTTTTAAGTCTCTTATGATTTGGCTCCCTCCCTCTCTAATTTCTTTTCCTTCCCCTCCCCCATGGTCTTCTGTTAAGTTTCTTAGGATCCACAAAAGAGTGAAAATATATGGCATCTGTCTTTCTCTGTATGACTTATTTCACTTACCATAACACTCTCCAGTTCCATCCACATTGCTACAAAAGGCCAGATGTCATTCTCATTGCCAAGTAGTATTCTATTGTGTATATAGACCACCAGTTCTTTATCCATTCATCAGTTGATGGACATTTAGGCTCTTTCCATAATTTGGCTATCATTGAAAGCACTGCTATAAACATTGGGGTACAAGTGCCCCTATGCATCAGCACTCCTGTATCCCTTGGGTAAATTCCTAGCAGTGCTGTTGCTGGGTCATAGGGTAGATCTATTTTTAATTTTTTTTTTTGTTTGTTTGTTTATTTATTTATTTTTATTTATATATGAAATTTATTGTCAAATTGGTTTCCATACAACACCCAGTGCTCATCCCAAAAGGTGCCCTCCTCAATACCCATCACCCACCCTCTCCTCCCTCCCACCCCCCATCAACCCTTAGTTTGTTCTCAGTTCTCAACAGTCTCATATGCTTTAGCTCTCGCCCACTCTAACCTCTTTTTTTTTTTTTTCCTTCCCCTCCCCCATGGGTTCCTGTTAAGTTTCTCAGGATCCACATAAGAGTGAAACCATATGGTATCTGTCTTTCTCTGTATGGCTTATTTCACTTAGCATCACACTCTCCAGTTCCATCTACGTTGCTACAAAAGGCCATATTTCATTTTTTCTCATTGCCACGTAGTATTCCATTGTGTATATAAACCACAATTTCTTTATTCATTCATCCGTTGATGGACATTTAGGCTCTTTCCATAATTTGGCTATTGTTGAGAGTGCTGCTATGAACATTGGGGTACAAGTGCCCCTATGCATCAGTACTCCTGTGTCCCTTGGATAAATTCCTAGCAGTGCTATTGCTGGGTCATAGGGTAGGTCTATTTTTAATTTTCTGAGGAACCTCCACACTGCTTTCCAGAGCGGCTGCACCAATTTGCATTCCCACCAACAGTGCAAGAGGGTTCCCGTTTCTCCACATCCTCTCCAGCATCTAGAGTCTCCTGATTTGTTCATTATGGCCACTCTGACTGGCGTGAGGTGATACCTGAGTGTGGTTTTGATTTGGATTTCCCTGATAAGGAGCGACGCTGAACATCTTTTCATGTGCCTGTTGGCCATCCGGATGTCTTCTTTAGAGAAGTGTCTATTCATGTTTTCTGCCCATTTCTTCACTGGGTTATTTGCTTTTCGGGTGTGGAGTTTGGTGAGCTCTTTATAGATTTTGGATACTAGCCCTTTGTCCGATATGTCATTTGCAAATATCTTTTCCCATTCCGTTGGTTGCCTTTTAGTTTTGTTGGTTGTTTCCTTTGCTGTGCAGAAGCTTTTTATCTTCATAAGGTCCCAGTAATTCACTTTTGCTTTTAATTCCCTTGCCTTTGGGGATGTGTCGAGTAAGAGATTGCTACGGCTGAGGTCAGAGAGGTCTTTTCCTGCTTTCTCCTCGAGGGTTTTGATGGTTTCCTGTCTCACATTCAGGTCCTTTATCCATTTTGAGTTTATTTTTGTGAATGGTGTGAGAAAGTGGTCTAGTTTCAACCTTCTGCATGTTGCTGTCCAGTTCTCCCAGCACCATTTGTTAAAGAGACTGTCTTTTTTCCATTGGATGTTCTTTCCTGCTTTGTCAAAGATGAGTTGGCCATACGTTTGTGGGTCTAGTTCTGGGGTTTCTATTCTATTCCATTGGTCTATGTGTCTGTTTTTGTGCCAATACCATGCTGTCTTGATGATGACAGCTTTGTAGTAGAGGCTAAAGTCTGGGATTGTGATGCCTCCTGCTTTGGTCTTCTTCTTCAAAATTACTTTGGCTATTCGGGGCCTTTTGTGGTTCCATATGAATTTGAGGATTGCTTGTTCTAGTTTCGAGAAGAATGCTGGTGCAATTTTGATTGGGATTGCATTGAATGTGTAGATAGCTTTGGGTAGTATTGACATTTTGACAATATTTATTCTTCCAATCCATGAGCAGGGAATGTCTTTCCATTTCTTTAAATCTTCTTCAATTACCTTCATAAGCTTTCTATAGTTTTCAGCATACAGATCCTTTACATCTTTGGTTAGATTTATTCCTAGGTATTTTATGCTTCTTGGTGCAATTGTGAATGGGATCAGTTTCTTTATTTGTCTTTCTGTTGCTTCATTGTTAGTGTATAAGAATGCAACTGATTTCTGTACATTGATTTTGTATCCTGCAACTTTGCTGAATTCATGGATCAGTTCTAGCAGACTTTTGGTGGAGTCTATCGGATTTTCCATGTATAATATCATGTCATCTGCAAAAAGCGAAAGCTTGACTTCATCTTTGCCAATTTTGATGCCTTTGATTTCCTTTTGTTGTCTGATTGCTGATGCTAGAACTTCCAGCACTATGTTAAACAACAGCGGTGAGAGTGGGCATCCCTGTCGTGTTCCTGATCTCAGGGAAAAAACTCTCAGTTTTTCCCCATTGAGGATGATGTTAGCTGTGGGCTTTTCATAAATGGCTTTTATGATCTTTAAGTATGTTCCTTCTATCCCGACTTTCTCAAGGGTTTTTATTAAGAAAGGGTGCTGGATTTTGTCAAAGGCCTTTTCTGCATCGATTGACAGGATCATATGGTTCTTCTCTTTTTTTTTTTTTTGTTAATGTGATGTATCACGTTGATTGATTTGCGAATGTTGAACCAGCCCTGCATCCCAGGAATGAATCCCACTTGATCATGGTGAATAATTCTTTTTATATGCCGTTGAATTCGATTTGCTAGTATCTTATTGAGAATTTTGGCATCCATATTCATCAGGGATATTGGCCTGTAGTTCTCTTTGTTTACTGGGTCTCTGTCTGGTTTAGGAATCAAAGTAATACTGGCTTCCTAGAATGAGTCTGGAAGTTTTCCTTCCCTTTCTATTTCTTGGAATAGCTTGAGAAGGATAGGTATTATCTCTGCTTTAAACGTCTGGTAGAACTCCCCTGGGAAGCCATCTGGTCCTGGACTCTTATTTGTTGGGAGATTTTTGATAACTGATTCAATTTCTTTGCTGGTGATGGGTCTGTTCAAGCTTTCTATTTCCTCCTGATTGAGTTTTGGAAGAGTGTGGGTATTCAGGAATTTGTCCATTTCTTCCAGGTTGTCCAATTTGTTGGCATATAATTTTTCATAGTATTCCCTGATAATTGTTTGTATCTCTGAGGGATTGGTTGTAATAATTCCATTTTCATTCATGATTTTATCTATTTGGGTCATCTCCCATTTCTTTTTGAGAAGCCTGGCTAGAGGTTTGTCAATTTTGTTTATTTTTTCAAAAAACCAACTCTTGGTTTCATTGATCTGCTCTACAGTTTTTTTAGCTTCTATATTGTTTATTTCTGCTCTGATCTTTATTATTTCTCTTCTTCTGCTGGGTTTAGGCTGCCTTTGCTGTTCTGCTTCTATTTCCTTTAGGTGTGCTGTTAGATTTTGTATTTGGGATTTTTCTTGTTTCTTGAGATAGGCCTGGATTGCAATGTATTTTCCTCTCAGGACTGCCTTCTCTGCGTCCCAAAGCGTTTGGGTTGTTGTATTTTCATTTTCGTTTGTTTCCATATTTTTTAATTTCTTCTCTAATTGCCTGGTTGACCCACTCATTCGTTAGTAGGGTGTTCTTTAACCTCCATGCTTTTGGAGGTTTTCCAGACTTTTTTCTGTGGTTGATTTCAAGCTTCATAGCATTGTGGTCTGAAAGTATGCATGGTATGATTTCAATTCTTGTAAACTTATGAAGGGCTGTTTTGTGACCCAGTATATGATCTATCTTGGAGAATGTTCCATGTGCACTCGAGAAGAAAGTATATTCTGTTGCTTTGGGATGCAGAGTTCTAAATAGATCTGTCAAGTCCATCTGATCCAATGTCTCATTCAGGGCCCTTGTTTCTTTATTGACCGTGTGTCTAGATGATCTATCCATTTCTGTAAGTGGGGTGTTAAAGTCCCCTGCAATGGCCACATTCTTATCAATAAGGTTGCTTATGTTTATGAGTAATTGTTTTATATATTTGGGCGCTCCGATATTCAGCGCATAGACATTTATAATTGTTAGCTCTTCCTGATGGATAGACCCTGTCACTATTATATAATGTCCTTCTTCATCTCTTGTTACAGCCTTTAATTGAAAGTCTAGTTTGTCTGATATAAGTATGGCTACTCCAGCTTTCTTTTGGCTTCCAGTAGCATGATAAATAGTTCTCCATCCCCTCACTCTCAATCTGAAGGTGTCTTCAGGTCTAAAATGAGTCTCTTGTAGACAGCAAATAGATGGGTCTTGTTTTTTTATCCATTCTGATACCCTATGTCTTTTGGTTGGCGCATTTAATCCATTTACATTTAGTGTTATTATAGAAAGATATGGGTTTAGAGTCATTGTGATGTCTGTATGTTTTATGCTTGTAGTGATGTCTCTGGTACTTTGTCTCACAGGGTCCCCCTTAGGATCTCTTGTAGGGCTGGTTTAGTGGTGACAAATTCCTTCCGTTTTTGTTTGTTTGGGAAGACCTTTATCTCTCCTTTTATTCTAAATGACAGACTTGCTGAATAAAGGATTCTTGGCTGCATATTTTTTCTGTCTAGCACACTGAAAATCTCGTGCCAATTCTTTCTGGCCTGCCAAGTTTCAAAAGAGAGATCATTCACGAGTATTATAGGTCTCCCTTTATATGTGAGGGCACGTTTACCCCTTGCTGCTTTCAGAATTTTCTCTTTATCCTTGTATTTTGCCAGTTTCACTATGATATGTCGTGCCGAAGATCGATTCAAGTTACGTCTGAAGGGAGTTCTCTGTGCCTCCTGGATTTCAATGCCTTTTTCCTTCCCCACTTCAGGGAAGTTCTCAGCTATTATTTCTTCAAGTACCCCTTCAGCACCTTTCCCTCTCTCTTCCTCCTCTGGGATACCAATGATGCGTATATTATTTCTTTTTAGTGTATCACTTAGTTCTCTAATTTTCCCCTCATACTCCTGGATTTTTTTCTCTCTCTTTTTCTCAGCTTCCTCTTTTTCCATAACTTTATCTTCTAGTTCACCTATTCTCTCCTCTGCCTCTTCAATCGGAGCCGTGGTGGTTTCCATTTTGTTATGCATTTCGTTTAAAGCGTTTTTCAGCTCCTTGTGACTGTTCCTTAGTCCCTTGATCTCTGTAGCAAGAGATTCTCTGCTGTCAGCTATACTGTTTCAAGCCCAGCGATTAATTTTATGACTATTATTCTAAATTCACTTTCTGTTATATTATTTAAATCCTTTTTGATCAGCTCATTAGCTGTTGTTATTTCCTGGAGATTCTTCTGAGGGGAATTCTTCCGCTCGGTCATTTTGGATAGTCCCTGGCGTGGTGAGGACCTGCAGGGCACTTCCCCTGTGCTGTGGTGTATAACTGGAGTTGGTGGGCGGAGCCGCAGTCAGACCTGATGTCTGCCCCCAGCCCACCGCTGGGGCCACAGTCAGACTGGTGTGTGCCTTCTCTTCCCCTCTCCTAGGGGCGGGATTCACTGTGGGGTGGGGTGGCCTGTCTGGGCTACTTGCACACTGCCAGGCTTGTGATGCTGGGGATCTGGCGTCTTAGCTGGGGTGGGTAAGCAAGGTGCACAGGGGCAGGAAGGGCAGGCTTAGCTTGCTTCTCCTTAGGTGATCCACTTCAGGAGGGGCCCTGTGGCAGCAGGAGGGAGTCAGATCCGCTGCCGGAGGTTTGGCTCCGCAGAAGCGCAGAGTTGGGTGTTTGCGCGGAGCGAGCAAGTTCCCTGGCAGGAACTGGTTCTCTTTGGGATTTTGGCTGGGGGATGGGCGGGGAAGATGGCGCTGGCGAGCGCCTTTGTTCCCCACCAAACTGAGCTCTGTCGTCCGGGGGCTCAGCAGCTCTCCTTCCCTTTGTCCTCCAGCCTTCCAGCTTTCTGAGCAGAGCTGTTAACTTATGACTCCCAGACGCTAAGTCGCGCTTGCTTTCGGAACACTGTCCGGCCCCTCGGCTTTTGCCAGCCAGACTCGGAGGCTCTGCTTGGCCGGGGAGCCGCCCCTCCACTCCGGCTCCCTCCCGCCGGTCCGTGGAGCGTGCACCGCCTTGCCGCCCTTCCTACCCTCTTCCGTGGGCCTCTCGTCTGCGCTTGGCTCCGGCAACTCCGTTCTGCTAATCCTCTGGCGGTTTTCTGGGTTATTTAGGCAGGTGTAGGTGGAATCTAAGTGATCAGCAGGACGCGTGGTGAGCCCAGCTCCTCCTACGCCTCCATCCTCCCTCTCTCCCCAGCTATTTGCTTTATATCCCACATTAATGCTTATCAGCTGTGTGACGTTACAGAAGATACTTAACTTTTTTGTGCTTCGGTTTTGTTGTGTTTTGTTTTTATTAGCAAAATGGATATGAGAGTATCTACTTCATAAGGTTTATGGAAATAAAATGAAATTCTATATGTAAAGTGCCGTGAATGCTATAAATGAGCTTACTATTATTAAACTTCCATTAGCTTGCTAATTTTTATTTAAAAAAGAACACAGTGTTTTGTCAGTTATAATTGAATCCAATGTCTTTCCTCCCTTACAGTATGTTAATTTAATTTTGGTTCTCACTCCAGTAGAATATTTTTCTGTATTCTTGTCAGACTTTCTTGCCTCAAAAAAGAAAAATAGCTCTAGTAGGGGTCCAAGGACAGGAATGAAGAGTAATAATTCTTCAATCATTTTTCAAAGAGACTATTAAGTCACCTCAAAAAAAAAAAACTAAGACCATCATGCATTTGATCCCATGCCATGTTTCTTTTATGCCTCATTTAGGTTAAAGCTCAACAAGTAGAGGAGGTTTCTATATGAATTCTGTGTTATATTAGGTGTGATACTATAATATAACTAAACCTCAACACTGTAATTCCAGAACACAGCTATTTTCCCTTTCTTTACCTTCATTGCCTAAGTCCACATTTTACAGTTGAAGTTTACACATCTATCACAATTTTAATATTTCTGAAATTATTCTGTCACTTTGAATCTCTAATAAACACATTCTCCTTCCAAAAATTTTAGGAATATTCTTATGACAGCTGAGACATTCTTGCCTGCTATATTAAGAGAACATGAAACAGATTGCCTAGTACTTCCAGCTGGCAGGTAACTGTTTGATAAAATGGGGATAATGGCTTTAATTTTATGGACCCTATTAAAAGATAATATAAATTAAATGCTGAGGCACAGTGTCTGACATATAATGAGTAGTCAATGAAAGGATGGTATCCCCCAGATGTCATCTTGAGGGAGGCAGATTTGTGTATTTTCTACTTTGCGACATCTCCTCTCTGTCAGTCATGGTGTTGGGCAGTTGATACATCTTATCTCAAATTTTCCAGCAATTTACCATGTAGTTACTAATAGCCTCATTTAACGATGAATTAGCAAAGATTTAGATTAATTTGGGCAAAGTAAAATTGGCAAAATTTGGGATTAGGATTTGAATTCAGGACTATGATTCCAAATCTCAAACTGTTTCTGTATTTTACATACCTACCTTTGACAATTGAACCCACAAATAATTAAACCCAAAGATTTGGGTTAAGTTCTGTGTCCCTATGTCCTTACTGAACAATCATAATAGAGTCTAAGCTGTTCTCTTTGTTTTCACTTTTTCTTTCTGATAATCTATCTAACACCCTGTGAATAGAGATATTTATAAAGTACTTTTCTGATGGTGTTTCTTCTGCTTAAACATCTCCAGATGCCTACTGTCTACTGAATCAAGAACAAAGGGATAGAAAATGATATGTGTATAATTACATTTTCAAATATTTTATAATTCAATCTGTCATATCTCCCAGTTATTCTGGCCAGTTATTCAGAGTAATATTTTACTCTGGGTCATTAAAAAAATTAAGTCTGCATCTTTGCATTGAAAAGTCCTTTTGCTTAAAATATTACTCCACCAGACATCTGTATGTCTCATGCCTTTATTTCATTCAGGTGACCGCTCAAAAACCATTTCAGAGAGGACTTCTCTGATTAACTTAAAATAGCCCATATCACTTTCCAAGCAACCCTTTTATTCTGCTTTGTTTTGTTATTTTTGTTGTACTTATAACTATCCAAATTATGTTATATATTTACTTATTTTCTACCTCTTCTGGTAGAATAATTTAACTTAATTCCTGACACATGGTAGCTATCAATTAACCACCTGATAAATAAATGAGCTTAACATTTAACTTAACAGTCATCTTCCCATAAATGATCATTATTACTGTTATTGCTCTTTTAGTATTTAATAACAGAAACCTCTATCAAGTTGAACTACAAGCTTGTGTCAAAGGTGTATTCAGCTGTTTTCATTATTTTTCAAATATGCACACAGCTAAACAAGAGACACACCCACATAGTGTACATTTCTCAAGGGAAGAAATCAGGTCTCATATTGATTTAACATAACATTCCATTTTTTTCTTATTCACTGCAGTGAATCAGCATCTAGGGAAATAAAAGCCCTTATAAATTCACCCAGACAGATAGATTTTAATTTTAAAAATTTACCTGGAAGCAGCTTATGGATTATCTGCATCACAGCCTTTAGTTGGTATTAGAACAATCCCAAAGAGAGATAGTCATGACACATAAAAGACTTTTCTTCACAGAGAGAATTTCCCAACATAGTTTTATCACCATTAATTTGTATTTAAATATCTTAAAATCTAGCATAAAGGGTAGAAAAGATTAGTAATAAAACTATTCATTCCATCAATGAGCATTTTAGTAAAATTTTTGTTATAAATTAATAGTTTCAGTTTCACTTGATGGAACTACAGATGGAAATATGTTAGTCATGGTAATATTAACATTGAAAACTCATTCTTTCAAAATATATCCCATAGACGTGTAATAACAATTAAAGTAATGTCATTTTGGTCTTTTTAGATATGCCTCCATTTCATTATTAAAAACAGAGTCATGCAAATAATGTTCCATTAGTATCATTCACCATCTTTTTTATTGAGTAGTCACCGACTGTGTGCTATAGGCCTAAGAATATGTCAGTCATCAAAGCAGATAACCCTATCCTCATGAAGCTTACAATGAATGTTCTAGAAGAGTCAGACAGAAAAATGAGTAAAAAATATATAGCATATTGGATGGTACTAATTCTTATAGGAGAAAAATAAAGCAGTTTAAGCATAACAGTGAACTAGGTTGCAGGAGTAAAACATTTAATAGAGTAGCCAAGGAAACTCTCACTATGAAGCAAGACCATAATAAGTTAAAAAAAATGATACATACACATGGTAGGGAAAGATAACCTTAGGTAGAGGCAACATCTTGTGCAATGAGTCTAAATCAGGAAAATGCCCCATGTGTTTAAGAAGTAGTGAGTGGTAGATATAAGACAACTTCATTATTTTTAATTGCTTCAAAAGATAATTGTATAAAGCAAAATTAGTAACCACATATTGTGGGATTTTTATACATTATGGGATTTATAACATACAAAAAGTAAAATGTTTTCCAGGAATAGCTCAAAGGATGGGAGAAAGAAACTGGAAGAATACAGCATTAACGTCTTATACTATATGAAGTGGTATAATATTATTTGAAAGTAAATTATAATAATTTAAAGATGTAAATCATAGAAAGATACTTAAAACTTTTAAGAAAGGGTTATAAATAAAATCCAATAGTAGAGATAAAGTGGGAAAAAATAAATAATTGATTAATCCAAAAGAAGGCAGGAAAGAGTAAAAGGGGAAAAAGAACAGATGAAACAAATATAGAACAATTAGCAAAATGGTTAGATTTGAATACATTGTGATGAACATTGCATGTTGTGTGTAGATGATGAGTCACTAAATTCTACTTCTAAACTAGTATTACACCATATGTTAACTAACTAGAATTCAAATAAAAACTTGAAAATACATGCATGCATGCATATATACATACAACCATATCAAAATGACATTAAATGTAAATTATTTTAAAAACCCAAATTAAAAGGCAGAGATTATCAGATTGGTTATAGAAACAAAACCCAACTATATTGTCTATAAAAAAACTATTATACATATAAAGACATAAGCTACAAGTAAAAGGATAGAAAAACTTTCTATTATACAAACACCAATCAAAAGAAAGCTGTAGTGACTCTATTAACATTTGACAAAATTAGACTACAAATTTAAGGAATTTATCAAGAACTAAAGAAGATAATGAATAATAATAAAGAGGTCATTTCACCAACATAACTATGATATAACAATCATTGCAACTAATAACAGAGCTTCAAAATACCTGAAGCAGATACTATTAAAATCAGAGGAGAAATCCACATTTATAGTTTAAAACATCAACATTCCTTAGTAGTATATCCTTAGTAGTATACTTATATACTCCTTAGTAGTATATCCTATTTATAGAATAGGTAGACTGAAAATCAGTAAGGAAGGAAAATACCTTAGGAACATTATCAACCATCTTGCCTTAGTTGACATTTCTAGAACACTCCACCCAACAACAGCACAATATATATTCTTTTCCACTGCATATGGAACATTTACTAAGAAAAACCACAATCTGGTTACACCTCAACAAATTAAAAACAAATCTTAACAGGATAATTAACCTACAAATTGATAACAGGAAGATGTCTGGAAAATCCACCAAGTATTGAGAAATTAAATAACCACCTTCTAATGACTTATAGATTAAAAAGAATTCACAATTAGAAATACTTTGCACTGAAAGAAAAAATATCTACCATATAAAAATTTGTGGGATACTCTTAACAGTGCTTGAAAGAAAATTTTATAGCTTTAAGTTCTTTTATTAGAAAATAAGACAATAATTTAGCCTCTACCTTAAGACACTAGAAAAAAGAAAAGCAAAGTAAACCAAGAAAAAGTCAAAGAAAGAAAATAAATCACCAAAAACTTGAAACATTCCAAATATCCATCAGCTACTAAATGGATAAAGAAATCGTGATATAGCCATGCAATGTATTCTTTCTCAGCAATAAAAATGAACACACTTATATATGCAATAACATAGATAAATCTCCCAATGATTTTATGATAGACACACACACACACACACACACACACACACACACACACACACAACTAAGAAAGAAGCTGGGTACAAAAGACTATTTGATTCCATTTATATGACATTTGAAAAAGATAAAATTATAGGAACAAAAAACAGCCCAGTGACCATCGCAGACTGGAGCAGGAATAGAAGATTGACTATCAGTGAGCACAGGTAACTTTTTAAGGTAATAGATATAGTCTTGATTGTATACATTTCTCAAAACTCATAGAACTGCAAAACTAAAAGAGTAAATTTACTGTAAAGGAAAGTTAGGAAGGAAAATCTCATGAATATAAAAGGCCAATCAATCTTCTGTAACACCATGTATAATAATTACAGTGACTGCACTGAAGGAAAATGCTAATGGACACAGAACAGGCCCAAAGAAAGGAAACTAAAATGACCAAGGGGCTCCTAGAGTTGCCATATGATCCTAGAGTAGAAATATTAAACTCTAATCTGGAAAGAGTAAGAGTGAGCAGTGTCATTATCAAAAACTCGTTTAATAAATCCCAAAGTGTTAAAAAGAGTGAGCATCCTTTTAAACTAGAATTAAGCCAAATGGAAAGTGGGATGTCTGAAAATAGATAATAAATTTATGAAACTTATTCCAAGAGGTTGTGCTGATAGGAAACATGGTGGAGAAAAAGAGAATTTGTACATGTTTATAAATACTGAAATGATAATGGCAACTAAAATTTGCAGTATATTTCATCTCTAGTGTTGATAACAGAAAGGCAGTGCAGATTATTACATGTTACACTTCCTGAGGTTGGATTGGGAACATATTACTAGGCTGGATGGGCTCCTCTGAGTGAATGTCATGGCCAGACAAACCTTCAACAAAAATTATTTATTTAAATGTAAGAAAAGAATAAGAGTTAATTTTTTTCTGTAACAAATATCTTGGTGGGGTCCATGTTACTGTGGCACGTATTCTTGGAATATTTTGCTTGCTATTTGTTTCTGTTAAGACTCTCTTCAACTAGGACTCCCCTTCTTAGTAAGATTATCACTGGGTGAAAGGTTCAGCAAGGCTTAGGCCATTCCACATCCACATGCTAAACTATAACAAGGGGAGAGAGAGAAATCATAAAAAAAAAATCACTTCACTTAAATCTCACACTATGACCTAAGAACTTTTCAGTGTTTATTACTTTGAAATGTCTATTTTAGAGAGTAGAGGAAACCTATCACTTTCCCAAATGGAGAATGGAATTTTGTACTTAGGAATTTTTATTTTCCAATTATCTTGAGTATCAAAGGGTGTCCCTTGAAGATCCCTTGACATTACTCTCAAGAGGAAAGAAACAGTATTCACATAATGTTCACAGACTGAACAGTAGAATCTTCGTGTTATTCTGTTAACATGTTGGTAAAGAAAGGTGACTTCTTGAAATTTTGAACAAATATTTGTCATAATAAAGGATAGATGTCTCACCCAAAAAGGAATCTGAGTACTAATACAAGTAATATCCAATGATTATTTAATGTTATCTCGAGTATAAAGTTGGGCATCCTCACTGAAAAACCTTTCTAGTTCATGTTTTTGCCTCTTAGAATTCTCAATCTTCAATTCACTGAACTATAAAAAGAACTACTAATTACCATTGATCCTTGGGCAAAAGTTCTCTTAAAGAACATCCCTACATTTATTTCACTCCCATGTAATTAGTGTTAGCTAAACTAGATGGTTCTACCCCCCTGACCAATGGTTGTTCAAGAGTGGACATGTCAATTCAGTTCTGGCCAAGTATATGGGAGGGGAAGTTGGCTGGAGGACTGCTAGCAAAGGCTTCCTTTCTTTTAAGATAAGTCAAGCTAGGGGTGCCTGAGTGGCTCAGTCAGTTGGGCGTCTGACTTTGGCTCAGGTCATGATCTCACAGTCTTTGAATTCGAGCCCCATATCAGGCTCTGCTAACAGCTCAGAGCCTGAAGCCTGCTTTGGATTCTGTGTCTCCCTCTCTCTCTGTCCCTCCCCCACTAGTGCTCTGTCTCTCTCTGTCTCAAAAATAGATAAATGCTAAAAAATTTTTAAAAATAAATAAATAAAATAAGTCAAACTAAGAGATCATTTCTTTTCTTTTCCTCTGCACATCCTGTATCAATCTGACACATGGGACTGCTATAGCCATCTTGCAACTCTGAGAGAAGCCAACCTGAGGGCAAAGCTGAGTCACTAAAAACAGCCTAGGGGAGACAGAAGGAATCTGGATCTTACCTAACACATTTGAGCTGCTATATCAAACAGGACTAAGACCAGCTCTGCTTTTAGAAATCCTGTTATGTTAAGTAATTTTTCTTATTGTGTAAGCCAGTTTGAGGCTGGATTTTTATTTATTTTATTTTGTTTTATTTTCCTTTTTTATTTTATTTTATTTTATTTTATTTTATTTTATTTTATTAATGTTTACTTACTTTTTGAGAGAGAGAGAGAGAGAGAGAGAGAGTACAAGCCGGAGAGGGGCAGAGAGAGAGAAGGAAACAGAGGATCTGAAGCAGGCTCTGCTCTGTCAACATAGAGCCCAAGGCAGGACTTGAACTCATGAACAGTGACCTGAGCCTAAGTTGGATGCTTAACCTACTGAGACACCCAGATATCCCCAGAGACTGGGTTTTTAATTGATTGCAATTGAAAACATCGAAACTAATACACATATTTAAATGTTAATTCTTCAGCCTCAGTATCTTCCAAGAATATGGAAAGGATGTTTTTTTGTTTTTTGCTTTGTTTTTTCCCAAGCTTAAAGATTTGATTCAGGCTCTATTGTAGCTCTATTTTGGATAGTTCAGACACGGGCTCTCGTATTACATGCCTACAGAAATATTTAAAAAGAAAATTCTTTTTAACCCACTGCTTTGTCTGTATTTTATGCAATTTGGAAGCACCCAATTACGAATCCTTGGTATACTAATTACAAATATTTCTAGCAATTCTTTGAAATCAGGTCTTCAGGATTTTCCTTGGTAAGGAGTTCTGATATTTATATATTCATTGAAAAAATAGTTCTTGAAAATTTTTACTGTTTGGGGTAGAGTGGTTAAGCAGACATATTCATAGAGTTTATAGCCCAGGGGGAAATGCAGACTTAAAAAATATTATAAGAATATGTATATAATTACCATAATGAAAATGCTAAGAGAAATGCAAGGTGCTCATCTATGTGTATAATACAAAAATTTGATCTAGTGTAGGGGATCAGGGAAGATCCCCCCAAGAACATTTAAACTAAAACCTGAAGCATTATCTAATTAAGTGAAGCTTAGAAGGAAGAGCAGCACAGGCAGAGGAAGCAACGCACGTGGGTGAGTTGAAGTTTGGCAAATTCAAATACTAAAATAAGACCAGTGTGGATGAAACACAGTGAGTGTGAAAGAGAACAGCCTAAAGTCACTGCAAAAGATAAACAAAATAATTCCACAGATGTTTTTGTGTATGAGTGAACAAAATTAGTTCCACAAATCTGGACAATATTTTTATCATAAAAAGTTCATTAATGAATAAAAATAAAAATATACAGAGCTCATCATAGTACTCTGAATATTTGTAAAATTTAGTCACGTAAAAATGTTAGAAAACCAGTATTAACATGGATACCTTATAGGCAAAAGGTAAACGAATTACAGAAATACTACCTGTGATCATTAATATAAACATCCTAGTATATTAACATTCTTCTGGTTTTTTCTACCTATATTTTACAGTGTACTGCTATATTCAGCCACCAGTTACATGCTGATTTATTTTTTGCTTATGTGTATAAAGTTTACTTCTCTGAGATTATAAACTCCTAAAGCATCAAGGTTTGTCTTCTGCTTTCATATTTCCAAAAGGCTCCTGCATGGCAATTATTTAGGAAGTCTGGTTGACTTGAAAAATTTCAGGGGCGCCTGGGTGGCGCAGTCGGTTAAGCGTCCGACTTCAGCCAGGTCACGATCTCGCGGTCCGTGAGTTCGAGCCCCGCGTCGGGCTCTGGGCTGATGGCTCGGAGCCTGGAGCCTGCTTCCGATTCTGTGTCTCCATCTCTCTCTGCCCCTCCCCCGTTCATGCTCTGTCTCTCTCTGTCTCAAAAATAAATAAAATGTTAAAAAAAAAAAAATTTTTTTAAAAAAAAAATTTCAAATATGAATAAGTCACAAGGAACCCAATCCACAAACTTGCCAGTATTTCCTGAAGACAAGGAAGACATAAATCAATATTTGACACAAAACAATTGAGAACAACCATAATAACTTCCCAGAATCAAATCAAGAATCCCTGGTCTGAGATTTTTATTTTCTCCCCTGAAGCTTCAGAAAAATAATAACACATGTTATCTAATAGTAAGAACAACAAGGTTTTCTGTTAAGGTTTTGAACTTCAGGTCAGGTAATAGGCAAGGTGTTTACTTTTTTCCTCAGGTATGATCCTGGAATTCTCTTTTAAAATATGACATACGAGAAATTGAAAAGAAAATTCCTAAATTACAAGAAAGTGAAAAAAATTGTAAGAAAGTGCATATCAGCCTCACCTCCCCTTCTATATAGCACATCCAGCTGACTGGATCCATACTGGAGCCATACCTCCTGTGTCAATTCCTTTTTAAGTTTGACGAAATAGCCCAATGAACTCTCAACAAATTTTCTTTTTAACTCAATTCCATCTGTTTCAACGAAAATAATTTTACTCATCTTCACTTAACACAGCATAATATGCTTCCATTGAAATCACATTCTGCTACTTGTGACTGAATTTGGGAGAATATCTTAGAGGACAGAATTAAAATGGTCATAGTGACTGAATAATTTCATAAACTGCTAAGCATACACTCTCCTGACAAATATTTTGTGTATTTGTTGATGTGAAACATTTTTGGATGCCAATCTTAAAAAGCCTTCAGTATGTTGTCTACCATTAAAAAAAAAATTTTTTTTAATGTTTATTTATTTTTGAGACAGAGAGAGACAGAGCATGAACAGGGGAGGGGCAGAGAGAGAGGGAGACACAGAATCTGAAACAGGCTCCAGGCTCTGAGCTGTCAGCACAGAGCCTGACGCGGGGCTCGAACTCACGGACCGTGAGATCATGAACTGAGCCGAAGTCGGACGCTTAACCGACCGAGCCACCCAGGTGCCCCTGTTGTCTACCATTCAAAGACTAAATAGTTACAGAGTGCTGTTAGTTACAATAAACTTTGTCTTGGAATGTTATATATATATATATATATATATATATATATATGTATATATATATATATCTGTGATACCAAACAGATACCAAACAGAATGTGCTATTGATTTGCAGTTTTTGGCAAAATAAATAAATGCATATATGCATGTATATGTACTTTTAAAATGCAGTTACTTTCAGTAAGCAGCCAATGTTCTTTGCTTAGCTTCCTGTATGATTGATATAAAGGTTTGTATTTCAATGGTATTTTGCAATCCAGTTCAGTGGGAGGATGTATGATTAAGATATAAATGTCCTAGATAAAGGGCATCAACAGTGTTCTCATTTGCCATTAATATAATCTGCATATTAAATAAACAAAATTAACATGTCCCAGAATCTTTCTGTCACATTTCTGAGGTGTCATGTGTGAAAGAGGTAATGAGTAGGTAAGAGTGCTAGACTGGATACAGAGTTTAAGAGTTTCTCATTCTTAGAATTTTCCCCTCAAATGCTCAATTGCCTTATCATTGATGAATTTACTAAAATACCATGCAACCCAAATGCTATTTCATTAGATTTGTATTTTTTTCAAACAGCTATTTTTTATTTTTTGAAGGTCTGAGTATACATTAAATGGCTCATTGATAAATTTTTAAAATATTTATTTATTTTGAGAGGGGGAGACAGAGAGAGAGGGAGACAGAGAATCTCAAGCAGGGCTTGAACTCACAAACCATGAGATCATGATCTGAGCCGAAATCAAGAGTCAGAGGAGGCCTAACCAACTGAGCCACCCAGGTGCTTCCACTGATAATGAACTAATTGCTATAGTAAAATAATCTAAGTCCCAGTGGTTTAAAGAAACACTATGTAGCTATGGAATCACATAAAATAATTGGATTTGAACTTCTGAACTTTTAGAGAGAGCCTACAAACTATGTGTAAAGTTTGAACAGTGTAAATATTAAATTTTGTTTGGACTCCATTTTTGTAGGACTCCATTATTGAATTTCATATTCTGATAGATTCTACTTCTATTTTTATAAATGAATCAACAGGAATTTACTTCTATATTTCGATGAAAGTCCATTAATTGACTTATCATGGTATTACATCTGGCCACAGATAAAACTCTGAAAAGGAATTAGAGTCAGAAAAAAAGCTTATTTCATAGCTATGTGAATAATAATAGCCATATTTCATTATAAGTATTGCAGAATTTGGAATTCAGCTTCTATATATCTTCTCCTATGCTATTAAACAATTAAGTATTATAAATACAACATTAATTTATGAATCAAAGAAAATGCAATTCTGGTAGGTGGATTCCACTCTAAATAATGCTGATTTCATTTACTCTAATGAATATGTAACACATAATTGAAGCAGAAAATCCCATTTCAGGCACCTAGAACAACTAATACATCAGTCTTGAATCAAACTACATTTTATTTAAAATGCATTAAATCATTTCCAGAAAGACAATCATGAATCTAGCACCCTTTATCCTCATTAGTTTAGAGATATGCAGTGTGCTCCCTGAGTGCCTGATCCACTTAAAAAACTTTTTTCTGAGGGAATGTAGGTTGATCCTTGAACCTGAATTCCAGTTTACTAATAAAAGGGGTACGTAGCTTAGCTTATTAGAATTGTGTAGTAAGAATACAGTCGGTTGCCTTTGCTATGTTCCTTGATAATAAACTGCAACCCTACCTCAGCCACGCAAATTTCCAACTAATAGAGAACCTTGAAAGAGTCAGGACAAATCACACAATACAAATAGATGTACACAACACTACTAAAAATTTGATTGAAAATCCAGAAGTTTGTGAACGAAGTCTTTCTCAGCTAATAAGCTATATCCTTCCCTGTTGCCACAGGGTTGTTATAAGCAATGTTTAATATTCTTTTAAAAGCTGTTGTCAACAAGAGAAAGATGGCAGCTGACCAGTTAAATAAATAGCAACAAAGGAAAATGAATGGTTTTACCAATTTTAAAGAAGTAGTAAATACTGACTAAATTTTTCCTGCTCTTGTTGGACCAAAGGGTGAAGGACACAGGAGCTGTCCTAAACAAGAAGTAGTTGCTCCAACAAAGATGAATCATGAAAAGCGAGGATTCTAAGTTTATGTTTTCCTCTAAAGAGGGCATATTTCTTCACTTAACCTTATCAAAAATGTGAACAGGTGATGGTACTTGTCTGAACCATTTTACCTGATGATAACCCAAGTACCCAATCACAATATCCCATGAGTTAATATGTTCTTAAAAGTGACATGATATATACGGAATAGAATAATACATTGATCTTTCCTCTCTCTTGCCAGTAGCAGAAATGGTGGCCAGTACCACCAAAGCAACTGAAGTTTGAGATTGAAAGTAAAGGTATAATCAGAGGCAAGTAACCGTCAAGGAGAAAAATGATTATGGAAGGATGAATGATAAGAGGGAGGAGAAGGTAGAACATAATTGGGCAGGAAATGCCTCATTGACATAGTAGAGAGGAGAGATAAAACGAAAACACTGACGTAGTTTCGAGGCGGTGTCTGGGCTAATATGCCCAACACTATCTTTAACAGACAACTTGTTCATGTCTGCACGTATGACCAAAATCAGGAGTTGAGTGTGTAAGATGGGAGTAACATAACTGACCTGATTTTTAATCTATCTTTAAAAACTTTTATCAAGATAAAGCTGTAGATTCTTGCTTTATATAGCTTCTCTTATGACTTGACACTGCCAGGTTGTACTAAACGTCTCATTCATTTCAGGTCCTTTTATTTATTTCGGTTTATCTGGTTGATTATGAAAAGAAGCAGTGCAGAGCATATGCAAAAATCTGTCAACAGTTGTAAAAGGGGGACATGTAAGAGTTGTTGACACCTTGTAGATTAAATAAATAACTGGATTCCCCCCCTCCCCCGTTTGCTTACAATAGTGTATAGATACACCCTACACTCTGTTTTGCACTGGATTTTTTTTTTCCAGGAGTTAATTTTTGTCAGCTCGCTCTACCTTATCTCACCTTTTAGGATGTGTATTCAAGTTTGTTTTACATTCTAGTATCCAAGTCTGTGGTTTTTAGATAGTATGGAGGATTTTTCAAATGTTGTCTTCATAGTTTTTTAAAATCATGGAATTTTAAAGTTGTGTCAGTCATTCTATATGTGTATTCATATGTGTGTATTTATAAACAGAATAAGACCTGGAAGAGATTTGAGTAGTTTGAACCATGTGAAATTTCTGGCTCAGTCATTTTTAACCTATAAAAGGGCAACTTCATATGGTTCCCACTAAAAGATCACACTACTGTATATGTTCTACAGTTATATTTTAGATTAATTCATTTTCATTTTATATAAAATGCCAAAGTTGTGGGCTGCTCTTTTCACCCAATGATGTTACGTAAATTACTGAATGCCTCAAAGTAGCCTGTTTTCAAATAGTGAGCAGTAATAAACAATTAATTATAAAATCTTAAAAACTTTGTAAAATAATTCAAAGACAAATACATTTTAATACTGGCAACTACAAGGAATCAGTTAAAAGTCAAAGTTTAGTTGTATACATTATTGGAAGAAAATTTAATGTACAGAGTCTAAAACAGCAAATGAAAACTTCTCTCATATCTCTTTGAATTGACATCTCAACTTGGATTTTGATGTGAATATTCTTGAAGTGCTAAGGGTTCGAATGCTTCATAAATAATGAAACCATATAATGAATATATGATTCAATAGCATGAAAACCATCTTGCTATTTTTCCCAAAAATCCATCCATTACCCTACTACATCTAACCCCACAGTACTCCAAAGACACAATATCCTTTTTTTTAAACTCCATCCTTTTGTTAATTTTATTTATTTTCCTTTTCATCCTGTTTTTAAATTTAAGTTTCAGTTAACATACAGTGCAATATTGATTTCAAGAATAGAAGTCAGTGATTCATCACTTACATACAACACCCAGTACTCATCATAACAAATTCCCCCCTTAGTATCCATCACCCATCTAGTCTATCCCCCACCCTCCTCCCTCCATCAACTCATTGTTTGTTCTCTATCACTAAGAGTCTCTTGTGGTTTGTTTTCCTCTCTTCTCTATTTCCCCCCATTCCCATATGTTCATATGTTTTGTTTCTTAAATTCCACATTTGAGTTAAATCATATGGTGTTTGTCTTTCTCTGATTGACTCATTTCACTTAGCATAATACATTCTAGTTCCACCCACATCATTGTAAATGGCAAAATTTCATTCTTTTTGATGACTGAGTAATATTCCAATACACACACACACACACACACACACACACACACACACATACACACACACACCACATTTTCTTTATCCATTCATCAGTTGATGGACAGTTGGCCTCTCTCCATAGTCACTGGGGTACATATACCCTTTCAAATCTGTATTTTTGTATCCTTTGGGTAAATACCTACAATACCCTTTTTAAAGACTACTGCAAACAACTGCACACAGCACTATCTTCTTGGTCAAGATACTGGTTTCCATGCTGTCTTTCTACACTTATTGAAGAATGTTAAGAGGCCCTATTTAGATCTTCACAAGGCTTTTTTAAGTATATAGGAAAATATTTAATATTTTCAAATGCATTTCACAAACTTAGCTTTCATTTATTTGCAGATAAAAGTAGGCTGTAGAGTGTTATCATATAAACTGAAAGTCTATTTTTTAAAAAAGCCAGCAGTTATCACTGCCCACATTATCACTGATTCCAGAAATAATTAAAAGAAATACAGAAAACTTTTGGAAAAAAATTAGCTCATACTTATTGTATTTGTCTTTCATAACCATTTGTTTGTTTAGTTTAATATGGTGTCTCCTCAGGTTATAAACACCAGAAAAGTAGAGAATGTTTTTATATTCCTATATGTGTCTATGTGTACGTTTATGTGCATATGATACGTGTATATATGCAAACATGATATATACTCACAATGCATATATAGTACATGTATATATGTGTCTATATTATATGTGTATATAATGTGCTACTGGTACACTATAAGCTAGAATAATAGGCATTTGTTGAATTAATGAATAAATGAAACTTTAAAATCTAGTCTATAGGCATTATGTGATGCTTTCATCTCTTTTATAATAAATCCCCATCAGCACCACAACACAAGTTTTCTTCTCTCTACTGTTTGGCTTTTTGTTTACCTTCTGAATTACTCTACCTCAAATATTTCCTAGGCCTTCTTGAATAGATATGTAATGAAAAGTAAACTTGAAATTTTCATTGACTCCAACCGTTCCTCCTTTCTCAGTCTCTGTTCTTTGGCTTTAGGCATACGTTATCATAGGTCACCAGACTAATGTTGAGGGTCTCCAATGGGCCAGGCAATGTGTTTAGCACTGGGAATATAGAGAGCTGTCTGTTTGACTGGGGGCCATAATTGTAAAATACTTGACCATACAGAGAAGTGACAACAGTAGCATATACAATGTTTATGCGTTTTTAATAGGATGGCTGTGCTTCAGGAATAATTAACACATAAAATGTAAAGTAAGAAAAAATTCACAGCGATTTTGATTAGAATCTTTAAGGAAGATATGGAATCTCATCAACTGTGAGAAGGAACATTCATTTTAGACAGAAGAAACAACCTGTACATAGCAGTCTCCCTGCTGTTCCCTTCATGCACATGTATATATGTGTCTATGTGCATGTGTATGTGTATATGTGCAGTTCTGCAACTACACCAGTAGAGACCCCCTAGACTGCTCTGTCTACCTGAATGGTTCTCAATAGCAAGTTTTGTCATTCCTTCCTTATGCCTAAAGTTTTACTCAACTCTCATAATACAGCTCAGTGATTTTCATCTGGTACAAAATGTCCTTCATCGTCTGACCAATTGCTCATTTCATCTGATAATTTCCAACATCCATTCACCAGTGTATGTCAAGTCTCATGACCTTTGCAAGAGCTGTGTTCGACCAGTCCAGAATCCTGACTTCCTTCTCCTCCAGCTGATTCTGAAGGTTTTTTTTAGACTAAACTCAATCATTATATGTTCAGAGAGGCCTTTATGAGATAGAGTGGGTATCCCTATAGCATTCTGTTTATACTTTTTTTTCCCACACTTGTCAGATTGTGCCCTCAGGGTGTGGCATCCTGCCACTAAAGTATCTGTATTGCAGGTAGCCATATCTCATCTCTGCCTCACCTGTGGGAGGCACCAGATATAGGGACTAGTGAAAGAAAAGCTCTACTCGGGGATAATTTAAGTGGTTCTCTAGTGCCTTAAGAAAGTTAATGTCCTCCATATTAACTAGCTATTAACACTTTTGAAATCATGGAATTCAAAAGACTTTAAGGCTAATGCAGTTTTTTAAAATATTTTTTGCCATGACCCACAGTAAGAAATGTTCTGCATCATAGCATGGAACACACACATAATCATGTATCTAAAACAACAGTTCCACAATTCAATATCTAGACTTACTAGGTATGCTATGGTAAAAATATAACAAAAACCCCAATATCACATATTACTTCACAATTATTTAATTTAACCAAGAAAAAAACCCAAGATAAATAATATCAAAATAAGCCAAATAATAAATAAAATAGCTTTGTGCTTACCCACCAAAAAACGATTTCTAGTCCCATTAATAGTGACAACTACTCCCCCACTTCTGTTAGTGTAAACTCTCCTCACATTTTACACATAAAGGGAGTGAAGTCTTGAGAGATAAGTGACTTGTCCAGACAATGCGTCCAAAGCTGGATCTAGGACACGTCTAAATGTCAGGCTAGTGCTCTTTCCACTACACCACAGTGAGAAAGACGGAGCTGCTGTGAAGAAGCTATAGCATCTAAGTCATTCATTCTTTGAGACAGACTCTTTGCCCATGGACAAAATACCTGTACTAAGGAAGTCAATAAGCCTGCTACCTACCCTTCTTACTTTTGTGGCACAGCCCACATTTTTGAAAGAATATCCATGTTAAAAATAATACTGATATAGAATCCAATTAGAAAAGATACTTAAAATCCTCAGAATTATAAACTCTGGGTCAGAGTTGATGAGGTTTCAATATAGAAATTTGATGTGTCCGTAATGATACTTTTAGAGTGGGAAAAGGAGTGGACAGAGATGATACCAGAAGTTGGGAAGAGAGGAACCAGGCTGACAGAAAAGCCATACTACAGAATTCTGAGCAAAATGAGAATGGGAGAACTTCAAGTTCTTTGTTAATTGTTTACAACTGAAATTGTGAGCATAGCATTATTTGTCAATGTTTATTAAATACAAAACTAATTTTTCCTACTGCACATTTTGTCTTACTCTGTCCTTATTGTGGTGAATTAGAAATAATACTTTCTCATATTTAATAAGAAGTACACCTCTCCTATTTAATAAAAAGTACAGATAATATGCTGTATCAGGCTGTCCTTAAAAGGCCTGTGGGGAGAGGCTTTATGTATGAAATAGACAGTCTTCCTCAGGCTAATGCTTTTATTTCAGAGTAATTTAGGAAGGGCAAGAACACTCATTATCTAAGAGCACCAGAGCCTACAGGCTTAAAGTACTATGTTTCATTGAAGACAAAATCAAATGACTGTACAATTATAATTATCAAAGAATCATGATTAAGTCTGAAACATCAGTCAATGCAAACCTTGTGGGAAATTGGTGTCTGTAGAGGGGTCAAGAATCTCTTTGAGAAGCAAGGTTAGACTAAGCAGGTGTTGAATGAAATCACTCACATAAAATATTAGTTATTTATTTCTGAGTCTGTTAAACAATAGCCTGAAATTACCTAAATGTGTATATATATATATACATACATACATATATATATATGTATGTCTATCATGGCAAATGTCACATAGTCTAGATTTTGTTAATTGAATAGTTATTTATATATGAATTTTAATTTTCATCCTTCATATATATATATAAATCTTACTGCTACCATACTTTCTATTATTTAGAATTAAAAATTGAAATTCCAATAAACTCTCCTCTTATATTTCAAATTTTCCCAGAATATACTTCACAAAGCAGCATAAGACAAAAATTTATTCCAAGCTACTGATCATACCAAAGAAATTAACTAAACTGTATTATAGATTATTTTTTGAAGCATAGGTTTTTCTAAATGTTTAAATATAATATAGTTAATATATTACTGTATATCATTTCTATTTCTGTTATTTAGAAAGAAAGGATCATATTGGCTCCTTTTGTTTTTAAAAAATCTTATATTTAAACATAGCAACAAAATAAAACTTTAACAGAAAATATAGTAACACATTTTTTTAAAAAAACCTCTTAGTTTTAAAGCACCATCCACTAGCCGTTTGTCCTGCCCATCTCAGGAGTTGTGAACCTCTGTCCCTGTTGATAACTCTGACTGAGAAAAGCTGCGTACTTACGCGTACATCATGGACCCAGGACTGGGGCAGCTTCTATTCAGTCACCATCTGATCTCTATCAGCCAGGTCAAGGCTGGGAGGCTGGAAAATAATAAGAGTCACTGGCAACAAGAAAGGAAACGAGTCCTACAGGTTTACTGACTGAGATCTGCTGTCCTGATGTAGCCTGATAAGAACATGATCAATTTTGTGCCAGCCAGTTCAACACAGTGAAGTAATTATTAATACTTCATAGCATAGAGAAGCTCCAAGCAGCGGATGGCACAACATGCAACTGCTGATGATTCAGAAGACCATACTTTTCCGGTTGGGGAGGTATGATCAGGATTGAGGTGTGGTTCCAATTTGTTTAAACAACAACAACAACAAAACATTAGAGCACCTCAATGGTACTTTTTCCTTTCTTCATGAGAATTGTTGTGTCTCTTCCCTTTAAGAGAAACTTTATGGTCCTGTGGTGAGGACCTGGGCTATGGGCCAGGGTGCTTATCTCCACCACCTTGGTAGTATGACCACAGGCATGGTACTTAACTCATTGGAACTATTTTGATCATAAGTAAACTGGCAATACTTGTGTTAGCTTTTTTGTGCATTTTAGCTCTAAAGATTATATATTTTATCGAAATAATTTAATTAGCCCCCAAAAGGCAAAAGAGGAACATTAAAAAAAAAAAAAAAAAAAAAAAAAAAACAACTTTTTTCTTCTTTCTCATCATTAAGAACAGCTTAGTTCATCTTAACTGGGTATGAATTCCTCAGTGTTTATACTCACTTTATTTTTTTAATTTTTATTTATTTATTTTGAAACAGAGAGAGTACAAGCAGGGGAAGGGCAGAGAGAGAGGGAGAGAGAGAATCCCAGGCCGGCTCCACGCTATCAACACAGAGCCTGATGCGGGGCTTGAACTCACAAACCATGAGATCATGACCTGAACTGAAATCAAGAGTCAGACACGTAACCAGCTGAGCCACCCAGGCACCCCTATTGTCACTTTAGATAATTGCATTCGTTCACAGAGATTCTGGTCTCAATATATGAACTTCTAATGAAGATCAGTAAAGTTTCAGAATGGATATGACAATTTTAAGAGCTGCTTTTAAAGGCTTAGAGCCAGGAAATATTAAAGGAAAAAAAATAAACATGCATTGTTGTTGTTCATACAGAATACCTTTATCTAAAATGCTACAAACAATATCAATCTAATTCCAACATTTTTATTATAATATTCCACATAGTCATGAATATGAAATATATTTCTCAAGACATATTATGAATGGAAAAACTGGCCAAATTGTCAGTTTGTGTAATCAATTATCAACAAAAAAAAGACATGTGACAATAGAATTTTGAAAAGGAATAAAAATTTCTGAATAAATAATTCAGAAAAGTTACTGAATCACTTTATCTATATTGAAAATCATAACTTAACTTGGCAGAAAGTAATTTTGTTCTTTGGAGATTTGATTTTTTTCAAGAGTGAAAAAAATCATAAAATTATAACCAAAAAAAGTACTAGAAAAATTATACTAATTTTAATATACAATAAAGACCCATTATTGTTTCTGTATTATAGTACCATGCTAAATTGAAATTAGTGGGGCATCTGAGTGGCTCGGTCAGTTAAGTGTCCGACTTTGGTTTGGGTTATGGTCTCATGGATCACGAGTTTGAGCCCCGCTTTGGGCTCTATGCTGACAGCTCAGAGCCTGGAGCCTGCTCCAGATTCTGTGTCTTCTTCTCTCTCTGCCCCTCTCCTGCTTATGCTCTGTCTGTCTGTCTCTCTCTCTCAAGAATAAATAAACATTTAAAAAAAAGTTTTAACTTGAAATTAACATCATACACATATGCTTTTAAAATTGCTTTAATCTTTACATTAAAATATTCTCATTAATAAATTAATATATTTGCATAAATTAATATTATAATATTAAAATATTCTCAGTTCTTTTTAAAAATTTTTTTCTTAATGTTTTTATTTATTTTTGAGGCAGAGAGAGACAGAGAATGAGCAGGCAAGGGGCAGAGAGAGAGAGAGAGAGAGAGAGACAGAATCTAAAGCAGGCTCCAGGCTCTGAGCTGTCAGCACAGAGCCTGATGCGGAGCTCGAACTCACAGACTGTGAGATCATGACCTGAGCTGAAGTCAGATGCTCAACCGACTGAGTCACCCAGGCGCCCCTCAGTTCTTTATGTTAGTAGATAATACAGAGAAAACAAAGTCTGGCTTAAATGGAGGAAATTTTTCTGTACAAGAACCTTGTAAGTACAAGAATCCACTTTGAGATTTCTGGAATGAGACATGTGGTAAGCATGTATTTCTTACATTCATATATATGCAAAACTAGAGGTTCAATTGTTACGCTCAGGAATCTTTCTTCCTATTCCATTCTCTCAAATTATCTTCTGATTTTAAATGTTCTATTTCTTTAATTGTTTTCGTTTTTTCCTCCTCCTTCTACTTTCAGTGAATATGTAAAATAACTCCATTTACTCTCTGAGGTAATGTCTTTGCCATGGTGCGGTTGCAGTACCCTAAGCTTCCAAGTAAGATGGCTGGGTTCATTTCCTGCTGCTGTCATCAACTAACTGTATAAACTTTAGGAAAAGTCTTAAACTTTCTACATCCCAGTTTCTCCCTCTGTGAAGTGAGGATAATACTTGTACATAGTTTAAATGAAGTAATAAATGTAAAGGACTTAAAGTAATGCCTGGTTCATAATAAAGCTCACAAAATTATTAGGTACACTCTTCTCTCCAACTCTCATTTTTTTCTGAGATTAGTCCTATATTGCTAATTGTTTTCAACAGACTTCAAAAGTGCTATTTCCAAACTCTTCTGTTTATATGGTTCTCTTTTCAGCAATATATATTGTGTCTACACAATTTTTTTTAAATTTTAATTAAATTAGTTTTAATTGTAATGCATAATTAAAGATATTGATGTATTGGATTCTAATTAATTTAGCATATGCAGAGTTTTTAAATTTATTTTTGACAGACAGCGTAAGTTCAGGAGGTGCAGAGAGAGACAGACAGACAGACAGACAGAGGACCTAAAGTGGGCTCTGCGCTGACAGCAGAGAGCCCAAGACAGGGCTTGAACTCACATGAGATCATGACCTGAGCCAGAGTCAGATGCTTAATGGAATGAACCATCCATGCACCCCACATATGCATTTTTTTAAATAAATGTTCCTTATAAGGCTGAATAACTATCAGCTAATTCTGAAGATTGGCAGGCATTAACAGTTTGTACTGTAGAAGTGAAATTACTACATGTGAGTTTTATTTAATTGGTTCTCAGCACCCTCAGCACACCTCGCTACACGTGTGCAGGCACAATACTGGTTTCTATTACTGCATTGTTGATTGATTTATTATTGGTCAAAACACAAGGAGTGTATGTTGCAAAATGTCAATGGGGAAAGTCAACAATAAGATGACATTACATCATGACATCAAGGGGAAAGTTAAGATACTCCCAAACTGATCATATTTCTTCAGTGTCCAAAATAAAAGAAAGGAATAGAAAAAAGAGAACTTTTAGAGTAGAATCTATAAAAGGTTTTTATACATTTCCCTGTAGTTGCAGATTTTATAATAAATTAATTTATGAACTTAATAGCATTATCACATACAAATAAATTAGCCTCATACTTGCTAACAGATTAAGGTTTGAGAAGTGGCCTTAAGTTTTATCTTACACTTATTAAGACAATTTTAATTCAATTTTACCACTGAAGAGGGAACGTAAAGGAGTTAATGTACGACCACTGCCAAAGGGTGATAACATGGAAGAGGCCACCCTCAAAGGAAACAATGAGTTCTTTGGACTAGAATGAATGTATCACTGACCTAAGGAAAAGAACACCAAATTGAATAGCCTCTCTTTAATATATATAAAAACTAACAGATATCATTTGCCCAGACAACTGGGGTGACAAAAATTGGAGACACTCACTCTAAGATCAACTCATTTTCATGTATCACTTCCATGTGTTCATTAAATCATGGAACTGAGATGAAAGGATAATATATGAGCTTTTTTTTTTTTTTCATCTCATAGAATAGGTCTTGGAGTTTTTTGAGCCAATGTTCAAGTCAATAGTTTTTTTCTTCTCTATTTTGGAGAGAGAGAGCACGTGAGTTGGGGAAAAGGGCAGAGAGAGAGTGAGAGAGAGACAGCGAGAGAGAGAGAGAGAGAGAGAGAGAGAGAATCTCATGGAGGCTCCATGCTCAGTGCAGATCCCTATCTTGGACTTGATCCCACAGTGCTGGGATCATGACCTGAGCTGAAATCAAGTGTCGGACATTTAACAGACTAAGCTACCCAGATGCCCCTAGAAAACGTTTATTTGTAGGCAAAATATATATTTTACATATAAGAGAAATTATTTTATTTCAATACAAATAGCTTAATTACTTCATTATAACCATCTTCAAAGTTGTAGAATATTCTATCTTCATTCAAATATAAAGTATTAAATGATTTCCTTGCTGTATTTATTTAAATATTTGTATTTATCTAAATCTATAAATCTAAAATAATTTATCAGTCTCTATATTTAAAAATACTGCTACTCAAATTATTTTACAAGTAATTACAAGATATATTTCTGCATTTTATATAGAGTTCTTTTATATAGAGTTCACTTTTTTGTGCTTTGTGATCCATTTATCATTTAGATAAATGTTGGGGAATAGAAGATATTTAAGTGTTTATATGGAAGGGGAATTGTCTAATATCAATAGCACTGCGATTGTTTCTAATAAAAAGTAATTTATTTTCATTCTTTGGGTGACATTACTGGAAAATAGTTTATGTACAAGCTGTTTAACTCTTGGGAAAAAATTAGTAGGTTCTGTTGAGATAGAACACTACATCAACTTCAACTCAAATTTTGGAAATTCTTTTGTTACACTTTCAGTATATCTATAGTTCACACATATCTTCTTTCATGATACTTTTAACTCTGGCTTTCTAAAATGAACAGGTCTTCTATGTACATAAATGGCTTAATAACATCTATATGAACTTTTTCACATGATAGGAAGTCTAAAAATGTATGTTCCTGGGGTGGCGTGGTAATAGTCTGTAACTACTGACTAACTAAAACCTGTCATCTTTAGAAAGAAAAAAAAACTTGACCTTGGTCTCCAACCTGATAAGAAGTTTGAATGCTAGATGAAAGGGTAGTCTATAACAGAAAAGTTGAAAAAATATGAACTTCTTAAAGCCAAAGATCTTTCCACCAAAAGAGTCTTTCTTTAAAAATTCTTTGAGCATAAGTATAGCATTAAAGTCAAATAGCCAAATGTCCAATAATATGATGCCAAAGCTATACAAGGAAGGATTTCCATGTGTCCCAACAGGGAGTGTGTATGCTTCTCTGTTATCAAATGATCAATTAGTGCACTGGGTCATTGGAATGGCCAAAGAACAAGGAATGACCAAACTCATGAAAACAGAAAAACAAAATGAAACAAAACAAAACAGCAACAACAACAACAAAACCATGTTGAAAAGCTTTCTGGATGATATGTTTGATGTTATCATGCAATGCTATGAAGAGTATAGCTTGTGGCTATGGGTGAGACTGCATTTCTTCCATGCTGATTTCCCAACATTAAAAAACATTAAAAAAAACAAATATATCTATGGGCCTTGGACCTAGTCCAAACACTGAAATTATCTATCTATCTATCTATCTATCTATCTATCTATCTATCATATGTCACCTATCATTTACCTACCTACCTATCCATTTATCCATCAAATATATATAAAATGAGATCTAGAGATGTTATCTGCATTGTTCAGACACATAACTCTGAGATGGCAGTCAGTTCTGTCATCAGGACACTTAGCTTCCTGATCAAGTTTTTTTTTTTTTTTTTTTCCTATTCCTTATCCTGGAAAGATTACATAGACAGATGAGTGGTAGGGGGCAGTTGTTGTTTATTTCTTGTATTTTTTCCTTCTTTTTTGCATTCTCATAGTTCTCCTTGCCTTCTCTGGCATTCTCATAGTTGTTTTTAAGCAGTTACACCCATTGTGTTATTGAGTTATTGACATGTAGAGTATATATAGGCTAGTCTGATATAGTTTAGTCTTCAAAGAGAAGGGCTCACACTCTATAAGGTGGGTGAGGCACAAGGTCATTAGAAGAGGTATGGAAGGAAACTGCTAGAACTTATTTTACATGTATTTTTAAATCTACAGAATATTAAGAAAGAAGCAACACATTACTCGTGTTTAATTCCTTGATTGAGATTGGCATCTTCACTAAGCCTTGGATGTCAGGTCATTAGATGGCATCCTAGGCTAAGGGTTCAGTTAACAGTGACACTGGTATTTGTTGTTTGGCTTTTATCATATTTTGATGTATTGAAATTTCATGTATTTGATTAGGTGAACTTTTTATGAGTAAATATACCTGGTTTTATAAACATTCCTCAAAAAATGGGAAAGGTTGAGTATAAATAATAAAGAAGTATGAAGTTTGACCTATTGGGAAGGTTAACTCTTTCAGAGAAGCATGGGAGGAAGTCTTGCTCTTTTTCCTAATACTTTTAAATAATATATCCAGCCTCTTAAATATCAAAGATATGACTAAAGTCTCTTTGGATTAATACCTACTCTTCTAGTCTCTTTTATCTCCCCATACCACTCAGAGTTAACCACTGCCATTGTTTTGATGTATACCATTCTCAGATGATAAAACATGAGCTCAGAATATGATCTAACATTTTACAGCATATGCCACTTTTTTTTGAGTTCATTTATTTATTTTGAGAGAGAGAGGAAGGGAGGGGCAGAGAGAGGAAGAGAGAGAATCCCAAACAAGCTCCACACTGTCAGCACAGAGTCTTTCTTGGGGTTCAGTCTCATGAACCATGAAATCGTGACCTGAGCTGAATCAAGAGTTGGATGCTTAATTGACTGAGCCACCCAGGCATCCCCCAGTATTCTGCCTACAACATACTCATTTTAGACCTAAAGACAATTGCAGATTGAAAGTAAGAGGATGGAAAACCATCTATCATACTAATGGATGTCAAAAGAAAGCCTCAGTAGACATACTTATACCAGACAAACTAGACTTTAAAACAAAGAATGTACTAAGAGATAAAGAAGGGCACTATATCATAATTAAGGGGTCTAACCACCAAGAGGAGCTAACAATTTAAATATTTATGCCCCCAACTCGAAACACCCAAATATATAAATCAACTAATCACAAACATAAAGAAACTCATTGATAGTAATACCATAATAGCATGGGACTTTAATACCCACCCCCCTTACACCAATGGACAGATCATCTAAACAGAAAATCAGCAAGAAAACAATCGCTTTGAATGACACACTGGACTGGATGGACTTAACAGATGTATTCAGAATATTTCATACTAAAGCAGCAGAATACAGTGGACCATTCTCCAGAATAGATCACATAGTGGGTCACAAATCAGCTCTCATCAAGTACAAAAAGATCAATAACATACCATGCATATTTCAGACCACAGTGCTATGAAATTTGAGATCACAAGAAAAAATTTGGAAAGACCATGAATACTAGGAGATTAAAGAACATTCTACTAAAAAATGAATGGATTAACCAAGAAATTAAAGAGGAAATTAGAAAGTACATGGAAGCCAATGAAAATGAAAACATGATAGCCAAAACCTCTGAGATGCAGCAAAGGCAGTCATAAGAGGGAAGTATATAACAATCCAGGCCTTCCTAAAGAAGGAAGAAAGGTCCCAAATATGCAACCTAAACTTACACCTAAAGGAGCTGGAAAAAGAACAGCAAAAAAAGCCCAAAACCAGCAGAAGGGAATGATAAAGATTAGAGCAGAAATCAATACTATAAAAAAAAAAACAACAAAAAATAAAAAACAAAAAAACAAAACACCAGATCAACAAAACCAGGAGCTGGTTCTTTGAATTCTTTGAAAGAATTAACAAAATTGATAAACCCCTAGCCAGACTGATAAAACAAAACAAAACAAAACAGGAAAGGACCCAAATAAGTAAAATCAAGAATGAAAGAGGAGAGATCACAATCGATACCACAGAAATACAAACAAAACAAGAGAATTTTATGAGAAATTATATGCCAACAAATCGGGCAATTGAAAGAAATGAAAAAATTCCTAGAAACGTATCACTACCAAAACTGAAATAGGAAGAAACAGTAAATTTGAACAGACCCATAACCAAAAAGGAAAGTGATTCAGTAACCAAAAGTCTCCCAAAAAACAAGAGTCCAGGGCCAGATGGCTTTTCAGGGGAATTCTACCAAACATTTAAGAATTAACACCTATTCTTTTGAAGCTCTTCCAAAAAATAGAAATGGAAGGAAAACTTCCAAACTCACTCTATGAGGCCAGCATTATCTTGATTCCAAAACCAAAGACCCCACTATAAAGGAGAACTACAGACCAATTTCCCTATTTAACATGGATGCAAAAATTCTCAAAAAGATTCCAACAAATTGAATCCAACAATACATTAAAAGATCTATTCATGGGTACCTGAGTGAATCATTCAGTTAAGCTTCCAGTTCTTGATTTCAGCTCAGGTCATGATCTCACAGTTCATGGGTTTGAGCCCCCGTCAGGCTCTGCACTGCCAGTGAGGAGCCTGCTTGGGATTTTCTCTCTCTCTCTCTCTATCTCTATCTCTATCTCTCCCTCCCTCCCTCTCTTCCCCTCCCTGCCTGTCTTAAAGGAAGGAAGGAAGGAAGGAAGGAAGGAAGGAAGGAAGGAAGGAAGGAAAGGAAAGAGGGAAAAACAGAAAGAAAGAAAGAAAGAAAGAAAGAAAGAAAGAAAGAAAGAAAGA
>NW_024412376.1:112472127-112504229 GCF_014898765.1 Herpailurus yagouaroundi | reverse complement strand
GAAAGAAAGAAAGAAAGAAAGAAAGAAAGAAAGAAAGAAAGAAAGAAGAAAGAGACAAGGTAGAAAAAAAGAGAATTATTCACCATGAACAAGTATTCACCCTCAGCACAAGTCAGATGACTCCTCCTACCAGTGCCGGCTACACATCGCACCCGTCGCTGTCCAAGCACCTCTTCATCATGCACAAGCTGAAGGAGCCGCAGCTGTGTCCAAGCAGAACAGGGCCAGGGAGGAGAACCAGTAGGAGAAAAAGCCCAGTCACGAGGACGAGGTGCCCGATGGCACGGTGTCAGACCAGAAGTGCAAGGTGTGCACAGGAATGGTTCAATATCCACAAATCAATCAATGTGACACATCACATGAATAAAAGAGCGTAAGAACCACATGGACTTCTCCATAGATGCAGAAATAGCATTTGATAAAATATAGCATCCTTTTTTATAAAAACCATCAAGAAAGTAGGAATAGTAGGAACATATCTCAAGATCATAAAGGCCATATACAAAAGACCCACAGCAAATATCATCCTCAGTGGGGAAAACACTAAGGTCAGGAGCATGACTGGGATATCCACTTCCACCACTGTTGTTCAATGTAGTGTTGGAAGTCCTACCCTAAGCAATAACACAACAAAAAGAAATAAAAATCATCCAAATAGGCAAGGAGGAAGTCAAGCTTTCACCCTTCACAGACAACATGATACTATACATGGGAAATCTGAAAGACTTCACCAGAAAACTGCTAGAACTGATACATGAATTTAGCAAAGTCACAGGATATAAAATTAATGTACAAAAATCTGTTGCATTTCTATATACCAACAATGAAGCAGCAGAAAGATAAATTGAAGAATTGATCCCATTTACAATTGCACCAAAAACCATAAAATACCTAGGAATAAACATAACCAAAGAGGTGAAAAATCTATACACTGAAAACTATATAAAACTTACGAAAGAAACTGAAGAAGACACAAAAAAAATGGAAAAAGATTCCATGCTCATGGATTGGAAGAACAAATATTGTTAAAAAGTTGATACTACCCAAATCAATCTACATATTCATTGAAATCCCTATCAAAATAACACCAGCATTCTTCAGAGAGCTAGAACAAACTATTCTAAAATTTGTATGGAATCAGAAATGACCCCCTAATAGCCAAAGAAATGTTGAAAAAGAAAACCAAAGCTGAAGGCATCACAATCCCAGACTTCAAGCTGTATTACAAAGCTGTAATCAAGACAGTATAGTACTGACACCAAAACAGAAACATAGATCAATAGAACAGAATAGAGAACCCAGAAATGGACCTACAAATGTATGGCCAACTAATCTTTGACAAAGCAGGATAGAATATCCAATGGAAAAAAGACAGTCTCTTCAGCAAATGGTGTTGGGAAAACTGGACAGTGACATGCAGAAAAATGAACCTGGACCACTTCCTCACATCATACACAAAAGTAAACTCAAAATGGATGAAAGACCTAAGCATTAAGACAGGAAGTCATCAAATTATAGAGGAGAAAACAGGCAACAATCTCTTTGACCTTAGCCGCAGCAGCTTCTTACTGGCCATGGCTCCAGCAGCAAGGAAAACGAAAGAAAAAACGAACTATTGGGACCTCATCAATATAAAAACTTCTGTACAGTGAAGGAAACAATCAGCAAAAATAAAAGTCAACCAACAGAATGGGAGAAGATATCAGATAAACGGTTTGTATCCAAAAAATATAAAGAACTTACCAAACTCAACACCCAAAAAACAAATAATCCAGAGAAGAAATGGGCAAAAGACATGAATAGACTTTCCCAAAGAAGACATCCAGATGGCTAACAGACACATGAAAAAATGCTCAACATCACTCATCATCAGGGAAATACGAATCAAAACCACAATGAGATATCACTTCACACTTGTCAGAATCACTAAAATTAACAACTCAGACAACAACAGATGTTGGCAAGGATGTGAAGAAAGAGGAACCCTTTTGCACTGCTGGTGGGAATGCAAACTGGTGCAGCCACTCTGCAAAACAGAATGGAGGTTCCTCAGAAAATTAAAAATAGAACTACCTTACAGCCCAACAATTTCACTACTAGGTATTTATCCAAAGAATACAAAAATGCTGATTCAAAGGGGCACAAGTACTCCAATGTTTATAGCAGCACTATCGACAGTAGCCAAAGTATGGAAAGAGCCTAAATGTCCATCAACTGATGAATGGATAAAAAAGTCGTGTATATACACAATGGAGTGTTACTCAGCGATCAAAGAGAATGAAATCTTGCCATTTGCAACAATGTGCATGGAACTAGAATGTTCCATGCTAAGTGAAATGTCAGACAAATACCATATGATTTCAGTCACATGGGGAAGTTAAGCAACAAAACAATTAAACATAGGGGAAAGGAAGCAAAGATAAAGTAAAAAACAGAGAGGGAGACAAACCATAAGAGACTCTTAAATACGGAGAACAAACTGAGGGTAGCTGACAGGGTGTTGGGTGGGGGGATGGGCTAAATAGGTGACAGGCCCTAAGGAGTGCACTCATTAGGATGAGTACTGGGTGTGATATGTAAGTGATGAATCACTAAATTCCACTCCTGCAACCATTACTACACTATATGTTAACTAGCTTGGATTTAAATAAAATTAAAAAAAATTAAAAATCATTACATGTTTCTCATTTGTAATTAAGCAGACTGAGATATTCCCATTGTCATCAAATGATACTGGATCTGAGTAAGACAGACTAATGTATTTTTTACATTCTTGTGTATTAGTTACATGTCAGTGTCTTTGACTGAATGAAAAAATACATCAAACTAATCAACACACCATAAATCCCCCAGTAGGGTTACATGCGAAAAGACTGTTTAGTGACACGTGCACTAAATAAGCATTTATTTTTCTTCATAATTTCTAAATTGAAAGAAGTCCCTTAAGACCTCAAGTAGGAGGTTTCTATACCAGGTCCTCTAGATTTTTTTTTTCAAAACAATTTCTTTCATGAATTAATTAATTCTCATGACTCTATAGGACTCTCCTCTATTCAGACCATTCCTTAATCTGTATCCCCAATTACTCCCTCATTAAAGTTGTAGTCCTATAAATGCCTTTTGATGTTTTGTTTCATTGTCTTACCATAACTATATTCAATCATATATTTTAAGAAATATTTTCCTTAGCAACTACTATGTGCCAGGCATTGAGCCTGTCAACTTGCTAAGGCTAAAATGGTAAATATGATACCACCCTGCTCTCAGAGAATTTTACAGTCTAGTCAGTTATCTCAAACTCAAATCTTTGTGCCTCCAAATTTCTCTGTCACTGTCAATGGCACCACCAAATGTCTCAATCAGCTACACTCAAAATTTGAAAGGTATCTTTGACTCAGTGCTCACTTTAATTCTCTGTATCAAGCCAATGATTTTGGTAATTATTCCCTCAAATTATTTCTTTGGTCCATATATTCCTTTCTCATGACTATTATAATAGCTTTCCAGCTGAATTTTATGACTTTTACTCGTTTCTTCTTTCATTTCACCTTCATGCTCATTAAAAACTAATTGTTTATAAACATGACTTTCATCATGTCACTATTAAAAAACCTTTTAATAGTTTCCTTATTTTCTACCTCATCAAAAATATGCTCAATGAAATTCTAAATCCTCCAAGAATCAAATTCATCCCACCTTTAATTCCCATGCTACATTGCATCATGAATTTTAAGCCTAATTAAGCTTTGTCATTCTTAAAATGTGTAATATTCATTCTGACTTTGTAATTTCTATTACTATAGACTCCTTCCCATTGGAGTGTTCTCCCTGTTATTTTCTGTCACTTAAGTATGACACTTTGTAAAAGCTCAACCCAATTACCACCTCCTTAAGTAAATCTCTGACAGTTTAGGGTAGCAGTTTAAAGTGCAATTCCTAGGGCTTCTGGGTGGCTTAGTTGGTTAAGCATCCAACATCGGCTCAGGTCATGATCTCACGGTTTGTGAGTTCGAGCCCCACCATTGGTCCAGGCTGAGAGGTGGGTGTCACCCCAAAATCCACCCCCACACACACCCTTGTTCTTTGGAGTTTCCATTTCCAAATCTGGCCCTGACCTGAGTACCTTCTCTCAATCTCTTCCTCAACCCTATTCCCCATCTCAAAACATACTTATTCTCATTGAACTCTGGCCAGTTTCTAGTTCCATTCCAAATTCACATAACACTGAAGTTCATTAATCTCCATCCCTCTTTATACCATGTGTCCTGTTTTATTCATCTCCAGTGAGTGTACTAATTCCTTAGGTATCTCTATCATTATCTATGCATAATTCAAGTACTTCTCACCAGAGGAGTTATTATATGCCCATAATTCATTAATGAAACCAGTCATGATGCAATGTTGGATGGCCAGGATTTCTTCATGAAAACTATGGTTAGATGCCTAATTAACAGCAACATGAGAAGTTTATATTTAATGATACATTTCAAGTATTACAAATTATTCTCCCTTATATACTCTTTGGTTTATGATAAACAGGGATTTAATCATTAGTATAAAATTTCCAAAAATGTATTCTAAACAGCTAAAATTTATGAAATATATTTAGATAAAGATTTTAAAGGGGATGATTTATTCTGAGTTCTACATAAATAACCATACAGTTATTTTACACCATGTAAGAAAATGATTTTAAATCTGTTTCAGTAGGGATTGTAGGGATTGATTACAGATTAATATGCATACTTTTTTCTAGCTAGTATAAATATAGGTTATCATTTCTGCTGAGCCATGGTTTTTCCCATTGTTAAAATGAGGGATTTAAATGCTATTTAACAGTTTTCTGTAATGCTCATGATAATATGATATGACCACAATTATAGAATGACATTTAACTATTAAAAGGTTGCTAGGTAAATTAATATTTGCATACAATGTGATTTTCTAGGTAGAATATTGAAGTTAGTTAAGGATTAATTAGCTAATCTAATAAAAGCTTTCAAAGTGACTTGATTTGAAAAGTAAATATAGCAAACAATAACTTTATCAGTATTAGCCAGTTGTAAATAATAAAATCTTTTCACAAAAGCAAAATGAATTAAATGTAAGTAGTAATAGCCTTAAGAAATGTGCAATACCCACATAAAGAAAGCTATACACATTTTAAAGAGAAAAAAAATACTACAAAGATATACAGAAAAATATTACAAAAGAAAAGCTAAATGGATGATTTTTTTAAATTTTTTTTAATGTTTATTATTTATTTTTGAGAGAGAGAGAGACAGCCTGAGTGGGAGAGGGGCAGAGAGAAAGGGAGACATAGAATCTGAAACAGGCTCCAGGCTCTGAGTTGTCAGAACCCGATGCGAAGCTTGAATTCACAAACCATGAGATGGTGACCTGAGCTGAATTCAGACGCTTAACCGACAGAGTCACCCAGGCACCCCTCAATGGATGATTTTATATGTGAAAACTGATAACACCCAATTATTTAATAAATGGAATATTTTTTAAATGTGAAAATTCATATTAGATTTGACGGTGAGGAAGGGGAGAAGTAGAGAAGAGAAAGAAGAGAATGGGCAGAAAACAATAAAAAAATAATGAAAATGAGAGAAAAAAACAGAAAATTAGTAGATTTTAATGCTCAAATATTCCTATAGGTATAAACTTCAGAATGTTTTCAGCTTGTGGCTCTTCAAATGCTTTTTATCTATAGTTTCTCAGAGGCTTCAGTTTAGTTATGTTACCCAAATAATTATAGTAAAAAATACATGTTTTTTACAAAGCAGGTATGGTAACAACTAGAATAATACTACCTGGAAAGTTAAGTTCAAGTTCCAAATTTTATTTTCATCATTGGATTTTTCCACCTCTAATTTAATACCTCAAAACATTAACTTAATAAAATTGGGCCCTTTTAGTGGACTGAAGGAGTGGGTGAAAGTTTCAAAGATCAGCAATTTATGGAATTATGGTAACATCACAATTCAATATTTTGCACTCAAGATCAAATATTTCACATATCAGAAAGTAGGGAATAAATAGCAGTACAGTGAAAAGAATATTCAACTGGGAAACCAGATTCCAGTTCCAGAATTAGTCACATGCTGACCTTGTATGTTATTTATCCTTGTCTGGGCCTCTGTTTCTGTTTCTGCCAAAAGAAAGTTTGGACTACCTCATCCCATGTCTTTTTCTATTCTAAAATAATTATATCTCCATGATTTTAATCACGTGACCTATAACAAACCTAAGACTATTTATAGTAGGGTCACACAAAGCTCTGATCATCAAAAATATATCTTGTTAAAGATCCTCAGTGTGACTGTGGAAATGATTATGTTAAATGCTGGGAGCCAGGAGATAAGTATTAATTAAACAAGCAAAAAATATATATATCACCCAGAGCACTAGAATTATACATTTTAAAGCTTCTGATCTGCACAGCTTCTGATCTGCATATGTATAATCACTATGTTAAATATGTCATGGACTGAGTCACTGAATGAAAAAAGAAGAGATACCATTTTTTTGTGGGCTTATATATTTTTAAAATCTAGCTTCAAGGCTAATGAATTAGCACCCTACCATTACATAAATCTGTTATGGCTGGCTTCTCCCTTGCAAAAAATTAAATCAGTGGTACTCAGACATTTTGGTCTCAGGACCACCCCATACCCTTAAAAATTACTGAGGACCTTAAGCACTATGGTTTATGTGGACTATCTATCAATATTTAATGTATTCTATATTAAAACTAAGAAACTTGAGACGTTGTTTAAAATAAAAATAATAAGCCATTTAAATGACATTTTTATTTTTAAAAAAGCTATTTTCAAAAAAAATGTGAATTTTTTTATGTTTATTTGCTTGTAAGCTCACTGTATTGCCATGTGTTGTTCTGATTGAAGTATTTTAGGAAAATTCTATCTCACACAGATGTAATTAGAAAGAAGGAACATTTTGATAGCCTTTTGAATAATTGTGGATATCCTGATTTTATGCTAAAACTTGAAAAATGGTCGCTTCTTAGAGATTAATTGTTGCCGTGTAGAATCTGAGACCACATCAATGAAATTTTTGTACTTTGTTATGTTAAAATCCATCAGTCTCTGTCACACTTGAGTGGATCTCTTAATGTGTATGATTTTGTAATAGCTTGCTATTTATAAAGTTCTGATTCACTTAATTCACATAATCATGCACATCTCTCAAGCGTTGACACATTTCATTATGTAATATCAAAAAAGCCATATTTCTTAATATAATGCCAACCTCATTATAAAAAGTAAGTATATTGGAAAGCTGTAAAATTTAGAGGATTATACAAGTTTTTTAAAATTCTAATTAACACTTGTGAGTCTGAATTTTATCACAAACAACAAATTAGTGTTTTCTTTGAAGTGGCAGGCTTACTTTATTAATTTCACCTGCCAAAAAACTAAGTCTAAGTAACCCTAATTTGTCATCAGTCACTCTTTAAAGTAAAAATGGTACAATATGTTAAATAGTAGCTTTTTCAGTTTTTTTCAAATATCTAAGAACTCTCCTCAAGATAACTGCACTTCAGTATTGCACCGGAAGTGTTTATGCATGGTTTTCATTTTGTCATCCAGCATATTAATAAAGCTCTGTACCCAATGGTCAAGACTTAATAAAATTAATACTTTTTATTGCTTCATCAATAACATTCTTAAGTGAAAATGGAATTCTTTTTTTCTGGAATTCTTGAAAGCAAAAATATGATGGCAGTTTGGTGCCATTGTCTTGATTCACACTAAGATGCCAGCAGTTTTAAACGCCATTGCTTTTGCTTCAATCAGTACAAATGTCAACACAGCAAAACTACTAGTAGTACTTTAATTTTGATATTAGCAGTCCATGAGAGTTTCAGGAATTCCCAGGAGTCTTCAGTACATACTGAATTAAAGTTTTCAAACAAAATAAATGCCATTTTAAACCTCCCAAGATATTTTTAAACGACTATAAGTATATTTTTACACAATAAATTGAAATGCCTAATCATTCAAGTTTCAAGTAGAGAGAATAAAATTTGAACAAGATAGATTTAAAATATAAGCATAAGGAGTAAATTTAAAAAAAAGCATGTCATAGGAAACTATAATAGGGCATAAGGAAGAAAGCAAATGGATTTTTACATATGTGTTTAATCCTTTTAACCATTGCTTCCATACCTTGTAGTTTATAGTCTGAACTGGTTTCATCATCAGAGAGTTTCTACTTCTTTGGCTGGCAGCTGTTGGAAATGGTCCTAGGATACAATCTAAATCTTTTCTCTGACATCCGAAATATATTAAAGACAATGCAGAGTTAACCTCCTTCTCCCAGGACTTAACCCTTTAAATCTGAGTCAGACATGGGCCCAATTTCAAAAGGGTTCTTGCCAATTTGAAGCTAATCACATGCCATCTTCCTTCAGCCAATCATAGGGCCATGCTAAAAACAACAGCTGGTTAATTGAGACATCATTCTAACACATCTATATAATCACCACTATCATTAACGCTGACTCTGTACCAGAGACTTCTGAGGACAGCACACCATCCTATCAAGACTTATAGCTTCCAACATGTAGCAAGAAAAAATTATGCTCACTCTATATAAGAGTTATGCAGTTTGACCTAAGCCTCACAGTAAGTCAGAAGTGAAAATACTGATGAAATAACTTGGATATGGGATCTTTATTTCAAGGAATACATTTCTTATTCATATTCCCTTTTTGCTGCCAAAGCAAATGAATAGGAAATATTCTCTACAGTAATAATTTTTAGAGTGTTCTTTGCTAGTATATAAAATGGTTTTGTGACTATTAAATATCTGCCAACAAAACATTACAGTATGAAACTAACATTTATTTGGCTCCTACTACTATAAGGCATGCTTTTAGGCACTAAAGATTTGAGTGGTTTGGCAGACATTATTATTACATAAATTAAATTACAGTACTTTTAGTGTTTGATTGAAACATCTAATTCGAAAGGTTATTGAACAATTACCCAAGAAAATAATTTGTAGATACCTTTTGGCTTTAAATTATTGCTAATTAATAATGAAAATGTGTGGGGCGCCTGGGTGGCGCAGTCGGTTAAGCGTCCGACTTCAGCCAGGTCACGATCTCGCGGTCCGGGAGTTCGAGCCCCGCATCAGGCTTTGGGCTGATGGCTCAGAGCCTGGAGCCTGTTTCCGATTCTGTGTCTCCCTCTCTCTCTGCCCCTCCCCCGTTCATGCTCTGTCTCTCTCTGTCCCAAAAATAAATAAAAAAAAGTTGAAAAAAAAATTTAAAAAAAAATAATGAAAATGTGTTCAAACTACCACACGCCATGCTCTTAGTGCACCTGTGACAGTAGTAGATTGTATCTAATACTTGAAACATGAATCAGCTAAGAGTTAGATGACTACTCAACAACAGCTAATTACAGGGCAATGACTGAGAAACTTCTTGCAAAATCCTCCATTCTGTTCAACCGGTAAATCTTGCACGTCCTCAGGGCTCAGCCTTCAAATATCTTCTCTATCACATTTACTCTCTGACTTTTATGGTCTTTTTTTTGTTTCAAATATACTCTCTGTTTGTTCATGATTCCCAAACTTATATTTCCAGTTCTGATACATTCTCTGAACCCCAAACTTGCATATCTAAATCTCTGCTGAACATACTCACTTGTATTTCATGAAGGCATCTTATACGTAACATGTCCCAACCTTAACAGTTAGTTCTCCCTAAACCTCCTGACTGCTTCTTCCCACTCAATCTCAATCTCAGTAAATTGCACCATTACTCACCCAGTTGGTTGTGACAAAACCTTGAAGTGATCCTAGACTGCTCTCCACATCCAATCCGTTAGAAAATCCTAGAGTTTCAACCTTCAAACTATATATTCAGATCTGACTGCTTGTCATCATCTTCACCAATACCACCCTAATCAATAACTTCATCATCAGTCATCTGAAATACTGTATGACCTCCTAACTGGCATCACTGCTTCCATAATTGGCTCTATCTAATCTATCCTGTATACAACAATTAGAGTGATCTCATTGAAATATTAGATTATATTGCTCAAATGCCTTTTCAGCACAGTTAGAATACTACTGTTTTATCTTAGCATACAAAGCCATATATAATCTTGCCCTACTAATTCTCTATTCTTTCTAACTTCATTTTCACTCAGTTCCAGCCATGTTGTCCTCCGAGTTTGTAATTTCTTTTTATTTTTTTTTTATTTTTTTTTTAGCATTTATTTATTATTGAGAGAGAGAGAGAGAGAGAGAGAGAGCATGAGCAGAGGAGGCGCAGAGAGAGAGACACAGAATCTGAAGCAGGCTCCAGGCTCTGAGCTGTCAGCACAGAGCCCGATGCAGGGCTCGAACTCCCAACCGGTGAGATCATGACCTGAGCGGAAGTCGAACGCTTAACCACTGAGCCACCCAGGCGCCCCCCGGGTTTGTAATTTATGTTCTCTCTCTCCTTTGAAACTCTTCCTAGAGATACTTACAAGTCTTGATCCTTTATTTCTTTCACATCTCTGCTCAAATGTCACCTCATCAAAGGTAGTTCTCTGACCATGTTCTCTAAAATAGTGAATCCTGGGGTGCCTGGGTGGCCCAGTCGGTTGGGCGGCCGACTTCGGCTCAGGTCATGATCTCGCGGTCCGTGAGTTCGAGCCCCGCGTCAGGCTCTGTGCTGACAGCTCAGACCCTGGAGCCTGTTTCAGATTCTGTGTCTCCCTCTCTCTGACCCTCCCCCATTCATGCTCTGTCTCTCTCTCTATCTCAAAAATAAAGAAACGTTAAAAAAAAATTAAAAAAAATAAAATAGTGAATCCTTCACTCTCCATCCTCAACCTTTGCTTACTTGTTCGTCTTAGCATTTACAGCTTGTTATCTCTGTCTCTGTATACATATATATCATATATATATATATGTATATATATATACACATACCTATATGCGTATATTAATTCATCAATTTATTAGTAGATTGAAAACAGGGATTGTTGCCTCTTTAGTGCTTACAACAGTACTTGGCACATAGTTGTAAATATTATTGAAGTAACAAATTAATCAAGTACACATGCATAAGGACTTTGTACATAAACAGTATACATAATATCTATTTTTTATTTTTTATTTTTTAAATTAATTAATTTATTTTGAGAGATACAGAGACACTGTGAGAAGGGAAGGGGCAGAGAGAGAGGGAGAGAATGAAAGAATCCCAAGCAGGTTCTGCACTGTCAGCACAGAGACCAATGCAGTGGTCAAAGTCACCAAACTGTGAGATCATGACCTGAGCGGAAGCAGAAAGTCAGATGCTTAACCAACTGAGCCACCCAGGTGCCCCCATAATATCTAATTTTTGAGATATCTTCACTAGCTATACCTAATGGCCAATTCTTTAATAATAAAGTGCTAGAAATTAATGTTGGAACCACACTACATAATACATTATAAATTCCCTCTCTCTCTCTTCTCTCTCTCTCTCTCTCCACACACACACACACACACACACACACACACACACACACACACACACAGTAATAAACAAAGACTAACCAAATGAGAACAGGTAAAGCGTATTTATTCAGAGTTTCTGTAGGAAGGGAGTCAGTCAGTCATTGTCATTTGTGTCTGGCAGACTCAAAGATAGGCAGAGCAGAGGAAAACTGTAGAAGGGTTAAATAAAAGTAAGGCATCCTACTTGATTGGATAAAGGTGCATATTTAGCTTCCTGTGATTGGTCCTAAGTTGGAAGCAGAGGAAAATATTAAGGAAGTTGTCAGCTATTAATTAAATTACTAATCAAATTCTAGTCATCTGGGACCGATTTCTTGTTGAGCCTCTTGGATTGATTGTCACAGATAGTGAGTTGGTTTTCTGGGCTGATTGCTGAAGGTAATGGGTCAGAGTTTTACATTTTTATATATAATCTGCCTATTGCCTATTTCTATATTCAGCCTATAACCAGGTAACTTTTAATAAGCTACATATAATTCATTATGTATTTTTAAAATATTTTATAATAACATTTTTAAATAGTCTCATTTAATATTTGCATCATGTTCTAAAAGTCTATAAAGAACACCTCTAAGTATTGCTGTTGATAAACATCTAGAACAAATAGGGTTCATTTAGCAATGGTAGTTAAAATGCTGGGCCCAAGAATTTCTTATTTAAAAATGGCAAAGGGGATTACCTAAAATACCTATAAAGGTAAAAATAAGATGAAAACATATTCCATAGGATCTCATAAGGATATTATAGACTGAGACAACATTATAAGAAATAATAGCCAAGAATTTCTAAGAACTAAAAACATAAATCTTAAGAATAGAGAACCTAACAATTTGAAAGTAGGATAAAGTGCTTTTAAAAGTTCTCATCTATAAAATATTTCAATAAAATTTAAGAATATCAATAACCAGGAAAAAAATGAAATCAAACATATAAAAATACAGCTTACTCTTTTACAAACACAGGATGCAAAAAGAAGAAAATAGAGCAATACGTTTAAAAATATAAGAAAATAATGGATAAGCTAGAACTCCATTTTTCAGATACATAATTATTTAAGGGGAGGAAGAAATTAAGATACTGTCATGCATTCACTACCTATCTCTCCAGTTCACTTCCTCTAGTAACCTGACTCCAACAATTCTTGGACCCCACTCGGACCTTCAGTCCACTGAACCCCTTTACATGGTCTTTCACCCAAATCAAATCTGATTTCTTTTGCTTATGCAGTTTAATTTATTTTTTTAAGTTTATTTATTTACTTAGAGAGAGAGAGAGAGAGAGAGAGAGAGAGAGAGAATCCCAAGCAGGCTCCACACTGCCAGTGCAGAGCCTGATGCAGGGCTTAAACTCATGAACCGTGAGGTCATGACCTGAGCAGAAATCTAGAGTCAGATGTTTAACCAACTGAGCTACCCAGGCACCCCTACTTACCCAGTTAGATTACATGGTCCTTCTCTATAAGCAATTTCCTGAATAAGCTTTCAACTCTCTTCTGTCTTTACATTTATGATGCTAACCTCAAGTAGCCCCCAAATGCTATTTAATAATCCTACCATACATCTCTATTCAATTCTTACATTCTCCTAGACAATTATTTCAGAACTTCTGTTCTTTTCAAATAATTCCTCCTCATTCTCACCCAACTGATGGTCTTATTACTTATTTCTTGAAGAAATAGGAGTCAAGTCCCACACTCATCTAGTGGCCTGCCTTCATCTGAATCCACACATTTTCTTTCTCTGACCCATGGATGCATGCATCAATCGTTCTTATCTGAGACTCTTCCTTTTAGGCCCTAATGCTGGCCTCCACTACTCTATTAAGATGTCATTCTAGCAACTGATAGCCTTTCTCTCCTGCATCAATAATTTTTCTTCTTTGTACTGGATTGTTCCTTTTAGTATACCAAAAGGTGAATACACCCATTTTTAAGAAAGAAAGAAAATCCTTGATAGGTTAAGCCATTGTCATTTCTCTATTTTGCTTTACAGCAAAATTTCTCTAAGCAACTATCACTTCCTATCAAATAAATAATACCAAAAAAGGAAACAAATGATCAAATAAACATGGGAGAAAATATGCAATCTCAGTAGGAATCAAGGAACTCTAAATAGAGATGTATCATTTGCACCCATTAAATAAGCATTTAAATATTTTGTAATACTAGACCTTAACACAGGCCATGGAGAAAAAGGCAGTCTCATATACTGCTGAGGGAAGCATAAACTTTTCCTAAAGTCTTTCTAAATGTTAACATGATCTTGATATAAAAATCAATTAAGCCTATGCTCCTGTCTTCCTTACTTGCTTCCCTGTATTCCTCCTTCTTTCCTTAATTGTTTCCTCTCTTCTTTCATAATTCACTTGAAAATCCATTAAACAGGGGTGAGTGAAATAGGTGTTCAAATGTGGCAGCTTAAAGAGAGCCTAAGTGGAATGACACATATCCATCCAAGGAAGTGGCAGTGGGAAAGTATGAAAAGAGCCCAAATGTCCATTGACAGATGAATGGATAAAGAAGATGTGGTACATCTATATATTATATATACACAATGTAATATTATTTGGCAATCAAAAGAATGAAATCTTGCCATTTGCAACAACATGGGTGGAACTAGAGTGTATTATGCTAAGCGAAGTAAGTCAGTCAGAGAAAGACAAATCTCATATGATTTCACTCATATGTGGAATTTAAGATAGAAAATAAATAAGCAAAAGGGAAGGGAAGCAAAAATAATATAAAAACAGAGGGGGAGACAAACCATAAGAGATTCTTAAATACAGAGAACAAACTGAGGGTTACTGAAGGGGTGTTGGGTGGGGGAATGGGCTTATGAGGCAAAGGGCATTAAGGAGGACACTTGTTGGGATGAGCACTGGGTGTTATATGTAAGTGATGAGTCACTAAATTCTATTCCTGAAATAATTATTATACCATATGTTAACTAACTTAGGTTTAAATTTTTTAAAAAATGAATGAATGAATGAATGAATGAATGAAATTTTTAAAAAGGAGTTGGCAGTGGGAGCAGCCTAACTCAGGGTGGGACCTCACAGAGTGTGTTCATGTGGGGGCCCAGGATTGGGAAGTAGAAGGCAGAAGCAGCAGCCTGTCAAGGAGTCAGATTACTCTGGTAATTTGAGTAAATAAGTAAATATTTTGAGGATAGTAAGAGCCAAGCTTCTCACAATAGAAGGAAATTACAAATATTAAAAGGGATAAAGGTTGAGTGAACCTTGTGATTTTTCTTTGACATTGGGCATATTGGTATGAATCCATAGTTTTCAAAACATTGATAAAGAAATATAGATGAAAATATGTACATACAACTATATAGTTATAGTTCAATAACTGTATATAGATGTGGATATACATATGCATATATTCTTTAGTTCTGTCCACCAAGAGGGCTTGGGAGAAGCAATACCCCAATAGTAATTATCACACCTAGCAGTCAGGTCTTGGTTTCTAAATACCATTCTTTATTAAACAGGGATTTGGAGAAATGATTGATTTCAAGGCTGACTCACACAAAGCCAGAACGTATGGAAGTATTCAAAGAATTATAGGAACATGCCAAAAAGGCATGGAAGCCAGCATGAAGGGGTTCATACAGGCCAAATCCAGGACAATTTTAGTATCAAAATAAATAATAATAGTAGCATTATAATCTGAATAAAATAGGAGGTTACAAAGCAATATTTTTATAAATAATTAAATGAATAAAGAAGCAGAGAAAAGAAATAGTCTTTCTTTACAATGGAATGTCCATCAACGAATGTAAGTAGAATGATGGAATTGGGAACATTACCTCTTAGCAAACATCGTAACAATGATTGGTTAAGCCAAAAAATCAGTGGATGTTAAATTTAGTAATGGAAAGGCTGATGAAGAACAAAATATTTGCATAGAGTCAATACACCTTCCACAAATTGCTTATTAGTTACAAAAAATACTACAGTGAAGGGGTGGCTGGGTGGCTCAGTGAGTTAAGCATCCACCTTTGGCTCAGGTCATGATCTCCTGGTTCGTGAGTTCAAGCCCTGTGTTGTGCTGACAGTTCAGAGCCTGGGGCCCGCTTCGGATTCTGTGTCTCCCTCTCTCTCTGTCCCTCCCCTGTTCCTGCTCCCCTGTTCCTGTTTCAGAGAGCAGAGACTCTTGCTCTCTGAAAAATGAATAAATATTTAAAAAATTCCTAATTAAAAACATATTACAGTAGAGAGAACTGGCAGACAACTGCTTAATTAAGTATCAAAATTAATATGACCAGGAATGGGGCAAATCAAAATTGTGTTCTGCTTGATAGGATATAACAAGCACACAGCAGCACCATTCCTATGAAGTTTCTGCAAAAAAACACAAAAATTCCAATGGAAGAAAGCCTGCAAAATAGATGTCCTATACTTTTTAAAAATGTCAACGTCATCAAAGTCAAAGAAAGACTGAAGTACTCTTCCAGATTGAAGGAGTCTAAACAACCAAATGCAACAAGGGATTCTGAGTCCCTTGCTGTAACACATGTGGTGGGCATAACTACTGAAACTTGACTGGGGTCTTTGCATTGGGAGGTAATAATGCATTTATACTAACTTGCAGGTTTTGGTGGTTTTACCCATCCATTTGGCTGGGTTTATAGAAATTGTATCTTTTCAAATTAACTCTCAATAGCAGTTGGCTCAATAAATATTCTTGAATAACTCATTATGCTAAAACGTACAGATAAATACCTATTTTATAATTGAATTATGTAACTGTATCAGATTTCTAGAACTTGTAGCTGCAAGTCTGAAAATCTTATTTTAGTATTGCTTACCTCTTCTTAGATTAATGTTTTACTGTGTATGTTTAGTAATTTACATTCTATGACATGTATAACAGATTCTAAAATGCTTGATAATTTGACTAAAACAGACATTAAGTGTGCCTTTTCTAAATATATTTAAAAATCCTATTTAAGAGGAGAGGAGAGGGAAGATGATGGAGGAGTAGGAGCACCCTCGGCTTGCTTCGTCCCATGAACACAACTAGATAACTATCAAAACATCCTAAGTATTCCAGAAATCAACTAAAGACTGGCACACAAACCCCACAACTAAAGGTAGAGAAGAGGTCACATCATGAAGGTAGGAAGTACAGGCACACACTGTTTGGGAGAGAAAAAGATCAAGGCCACCATGGCGGAGAGGGAGCCAAGGTCTTAGGGAAGGACAAGGGACAGACTAGCATGCAGGGGAGCCCATGGAAGAGATAATTCCCCATAGCAATCAGCTTGGAAAGCAAGAGTGGCTGAATTTTGTGACTTCGGGCAACAAGTGGAGCTTAAAGCCTAAACCTTTAAAGGTCAGTGAGTTTGGCTGAGATAGATCCTGGAGAGCATTGTGCTGCTCTTGGAGCAAAGGCAGGCAAACAGTCCACGGACATTAGCCCCCAAACAGTGATCTGAATAGTGTCTGGCACACACAGGGGGGACGCTATTTGCTCATCTCAGAATGTGTCCCAGAGAGGCAGCTTTCATGGAGAGACCCCTCTAAGAACAAAGGAACTGGCAGGTGCCATTCCCCTCCCCTGCCCCTTAACATAAACACAGGGACACGTGGGGGAGCCAACACAGTGCCCACACTTGCTACATGACTTGTTTTCATCAAACCCCATGCTCTCACACTCTCACGGGTCCATTCCCAGTCTTGCTTGCCTCAGTCCCAGCACAGCAGGCCCCCTCCCCCAGCCAAATCCCTGCACACACTTTGTCTCTCAACTCAGGAGTTTTGCAGAGCCTTGGTTCTGGCAGCAGTGGTGACAGATCTCATTTCACAAGCACACCAGCGCTCACCTAGTTAAAGTGCACCACATTCAGGCCAGGGACCAGCCTCTGCCCACAATGGGCAAAGAGAGCTTCCACAGTCAACTGACCTAAAGGATAAAGTAGCCAGAACAAAATAGCAGAGCAGATGCAGCACACATTAGAGACTCTCCTAGAAGTGCCAGGCCCTAGGGCACAGGGGACACTGCCTGGCAGGGAGATATAGGGCTTCTTCATAAGACCATTACCCTCAAGAACAGGAGATGTAACTGACTTTCCTAACACACAGAAACAAGTATAGAAACTTAGACAAAATGAGAAACCAGAGAAATGTATCCCAAATGAAAGAGCAGGAAAAGCCCATGGAGAGAAATCTAAGTGAAACAGACATAAGTAACATACCTGATTGAGAATTTAAAGTAATGATTATAATAGATTTAATAAAAGAGAAGACATGAGTGAGACCCTTAACACAGCGAAAAGTAATAATATAGCAGAGAAAAATGGATCAATAAACAAAATGAGAACCATGCTTGATGGAATGACAGCTGGCTGGAAGAAGCAGAGGAATGAATTAATGACCTAGAAGACAGAGCAATGGAAAGTAATCAAGCTGAACAAAACAGAGAAAAAGAATCATGCAAAATTAAAATAGACTTAGGGAACTCAGTGACTCCATCAAATGTAATAACATTCCTATTATAGGAGTACCAGAAGAGGAAGAGAGAGAAAAGTGAGGAGAAAATTTATTTGAAGAGATAATAGCTGAAAACTTCCCCAGTCTAGGGAAGGAAACACATATCCAGAACCAAAAGGCACAGAGAATCCCCATTATGCATTCTTGCTCTGGCATGTTATAACAGTTTTGTGTTACCTAACAAATACAAGTATGTTCTTTGCAGGATTCTCTTAATTATAGGAAACCAGAAAGAACTAAAGTGTCCATCAATATAGGAGTGGTTAGGGGCGCCTGGGTGGCGCAGTCGGTTAAACGTCCGACTTCAGCCAGGTCACGATCTCGCGGTCCGTGAGTTCGAGCCCCGCGTCAGGCTCTGGGCTGATGGCTCAGAGCCTGGAGCCTGTTTCCCATTCTGTGTCTCCCTCTCTCTCTGCCCCTCCCCCGTTCATGCTCTGTCTCTCTCTATCCCAAAAATAAATAAACGTTGAAAAAAAAATTTAAAAAAAAAAATATAGGAGTGGTTAAATAAACTATACTAAATCTAACTAATGTTCAGCAGATAAAAGAATGAAATTGCTAGAAGTTAAAATTTTCATGTTGAATATCTAACAATTTTCTTATTGATAATTGATTAACAAATTATTTTTAAGAGTTGTTTTTAATAAGAATGAAAAAACAGATGAAGCAATTGTCAAAAAACCCACACAATGAAACATTATTTTTTAAAAAGTTATTTTAATTCTTGTTTACCACCTTCTGCTGGCACTCACAAAGCAAACATTATGTACATGGCCCATTGATCCTTATTGAAGATCCATTGTACCTACTGCAAGCCAAGCTTCTGTATTAAATGGAATATCTGATAAAGGGTTAGTATCCAAAATCTATAAAGAACTTATCAAACTCAACACCCAGAAAACAAACAACCCAGTTAAGAAATGGGCAGAAGATATAATAGACACTTCCAAAGAAGACATCTGGATGGCTAACAGACACATGAAAATATTTTCATCATCACTCATCAACATGGAAATACAAATCAAAACCATGATAAGATGCCACCTCACATTTGTCAGAATGGCTAAAATGAACAATACAAGAAACAACAGGTATTGGGGAGGATGTGTAGAAAGGGGAACACTCTTGCACTGTTGGTGGGAATGCAAACTGGTGCAGCCGCTCTGGAGGCCACTCTGAAGCAGTATGGAGGTTCTTTGAAAAATTAAAACTGGAACTACCCTATAATCCAGTAATTGTACTATTAGGTATTTACCCAAGAGAGACAAAAATACAGATCTGAAGGGGTACATGCACCCCAAGGTATATAGCAGCATTATCAACAATAGCCAAACTATGGAGAAAGCCCAAATGTCCATTGACTGATGAACAGATAAAGAAGATGTGGTATGTACATACATGATGGAATACTACTCAGTCATCAAAAAGAATGAAATCTTGCCATTTGTAATAATGTGGGTGGAGCTAGAATGTATTATGCTAAGCAAAATAAGTCAATCAGAGACAAATACTGTATGATTTCACTCAAATGTGGAATTTAAGAAACAAAACATATGAACATAAGGGAGGGAGGAAGAGGAGAGAGGGAAATAAGCCAGAAGAGACTCTTAACTATAGAGAACAAACTGAGGACTGATGGAGGGAGGTGGGTAGGAAATGGGCAGATAGGTGATTGGTATTAGGGAGGGCAGTTATTGTGATGAACATTGGGTGTTGTATGTAGGTGATGAATCACTAAATTCTACTCCTGGAACCAATATTGCACTGTATGTTAACTAAAATTTAAATTAAAAAAAAAAAACATGTGGTATATATACAATGGAATATTATTCATCCATAGAAAAGAATGAGGTCTTGCTATTTGCAATGACATGGATGAAGCTGGAGAATATAATACTAAGTGAAATAAGTCAGTCAGGAAAAGACAAATACCATATGATATCACTCATATGTGGAATTTAAGAAACAAATGAGATAGGGGGAAATATGATAGAGACAAATCAAGAAACAAACTCTTGATTATACAGAACTGATGGTTACCAGAGAGGAGTTGGGAGTGATGGGGATTAAGAAGTACACTTGTAATGAGCACCAGGTAATGTATGGAATTGTTGAATCACTATACTATACGTCTGAAACTAATATAATACTGTCCATTAACTGAAATTAAAACAAAAATTTAAAAAACAAAGATCCAGTTAATTTGAGTTATGTAACTAATAAAATATAGTGGCATGCGCATTTGCATATGAAACAAATATTTAAGGACAAAAGGAGGTGACAAAATATAGTTCTGGAGCAGTTTTCTGATTTAACCAAGATTTGTTGATTTCCTGTTGCTGCACTGAGTATTTTCAGTACTTTGTTTCCTTAATCCCAACAATGCTGTGAAGTGTACACTATTATTCCCATTATTCTGGAAAGCAAACTAAGATCAGGAAGGTTGAGTAAATTTCTCAAGCCACAATATGACTAACAGAACTGGGATTGGAAAAATGTTTTTCTCACTGAATGGTGATCCTAACGTCCCCTGCCATTAGCCTCTTTTCCTGGAGTTAAATTAAGCATCTTATTTAAAAAGATCATCAACAACTTTAAACTGTAAAAACAGAGTGTTTATGGACTTGCTTATAGTTCTGTCAGAACTTTTCTGTTCAGAAAAGAGAATCATATTTACTGGGCTCCAAAAAAGTAAAGGAGGTTGCCACTAAGAGAACCAGGACAAATTTCCCGATTCTAACTCTGTGCCTCACAGGTATGGTGGGTGGAAGGGAGTTACACATGCAAATATCCAAGTCATTATCACTGAAAATATCTTACTTGATTTGCAAGAGGTGGAGTTTATGATTTTTTAGGGACAGACATGTCAGAAATAATTCTGATGTAGCAATAGGGGAGTATATGGATAAACAGGTTATCGCACATGTAATTGTTTGCTTGCTTACTATTGTGATTTCTATTAAAACATACTATTCATTCACGGTCAAATATCCAGAGCAAATTTGCTAATATACTGTTTAAAGAATAACAGCCAGTCTTGAGAGAAGAAAGGAGCATCACACGACCACTATTTCCGTTCCTGTTATAGGAAGAAAATGAAGTGAACCCTATCAAACTCTTAGGAGAGGGAAGTTCAGACACATAAAATACTTTTAGTGAAGCTATTAACTTTTGCCCTATAATTAGTGGCAATCTAAATGATATGTGTCTGTATATGTCAGAATAAAGGTCAGGGAACCCAAAAAACATGACAAGGGATCAAATAATGTAACATTTATGTTAGAATATCAGATGTCTCCTGACATAAGTACTTTGGGTCATACCAAATTTCTCATCAAATGGTCAGTATATCCTCTGATGACATGCTTGCTTAATACATAAACACGGATCTTGTGTCTATTATACTTTAAGCAATCTTATGACACAGGTTCATTGTCTTATGATGACTGAGGTTGCAGGAGTTCAGAATTTATTATCACCTGGATGCTTTGTCATCCAAGTGACAACACACATTACCTAATTTTAAATAACATGTTAGAGGTTTAACCTGTCTTGGGTTATAGGAGGCTCTGATTAATGTCTTTATCATTTGAGCACTGAAATAAATGGCTATGCCATATACCTAATCTCAGAAGCAGTGTTCTTTCACATGTTTAAGCTGCATCCCTGTAGAACAAAGACTTATTTCCCTCTTATGTGTTTCATAATTGGGACAATTCTTCTGTGTCACCTCTTATATTAATAAATTCTCTTTCAGGCAAAGAGCCAATGATAACTATAAAGAGGAAGCAAAGAGTCTTCTGAAGCAATTTTAATTGGAATTATTCACTGGAAATGACTGACTACGTAATAACATAATCAATTAATTTGCCTTGTAGTATGCACTTGAAACTACTGCTTTGTAGGTTTATTTATTCAGCAAATATATACCTAAGGCCCACCGTGTAGAGACACTGTTCTAGATGCTGGAGTGATCACAGTGAATACAACAGTTCTTGCCTCCATGGGAGCTTACAGTCAAAGTGAGCTCCTTTATGGAAGCTTATAGTCAAATAAATGCATAATATAATTCCAAGCTTAGCTTTTGGTGCTATGAAGCAAATTAAAGCAGAATAAAGACTATAAAGGAAAGAAGGCATGGGCACTACTTTAAGTATTTGAATAAGGAAAAGTTTGTCTGAGGATATAAGATTTAAGTTGAGACCTGAAGAATGGTATGCTTGGATAAATTTTTAAATATTTATTAATTCAGGGGCCCCTTTAAACTAATTTGTGCTTTATAAATTTCGACAGCATCCATACATATTTAAAAGTGGTAAGCAATACAAAGTTAGTTTAAGACCACTATTTGGAGCATGAACAGATTTGAGGACTCCATATGATAACTACACATCTTACTCCTTCACTTAGGGCTCTAAATATGGGAACCACCCTCCATATCAATCCCATATGCCCAGACTTATTCCTCTTCCCTTTAATGTTCATTTCTTTCCTAGCGTCCTCAAATGTGCCGTGTTCATTGCTTTGCTCAGGTTCAATATCCCCCTCACCTGAAATGCCAGCCTTTTCCCACACTCTGTACCTGTCCAAATTCTCCCCTCCTGTCAAGGCCTCGCTTCTGTAACGATAGGTCACCATTCTTTGTTGGGGGAGAGTGGTTTACTATGTGCTAGGCACTGTGTTAAATGCTTTATGTTTGTTACATTGTGTACAAGCCTTGGTACTGTTATCATTTATACTTTGTAGACAAAGACACGGGGGCTTGGGAGATTTAAGACACTTGCCTAAGTTCATACTGGACGACGGCAGGGACAGAATTCCAGTACGGGTCTAATGATTCCAATGTCCATGCTTTAAACCACTACTCTAGTGTGCCTTCCCAGACCATTCCAGGACAACTATTGCATCTTGATATAAGTACACTTGCCATCTTGGTCCTGCCTTGCCTCGTCCCCTAGTATTTCACATATTTTAGCTTATAATTCACAAGTTGGTAGGTAAGGACAATATTTTGTATTTCTTGACCAGACTCCATAACAGTGTTTACTGTTCTAGACATGTGTAAATTCGAAAATATTTGGTGATTAACTGCTAAATACACATCCAATTGTATTATATTTTTCTCTGCTCGGGATTTTTTTTCTCAGTAAGTTTGACAAAGGCCTCATCTAACTTTTCTGCCTCATTGTCCACAACTTCTTCAACAATCTAGCTTTCCTGCCTCATTGTCCACAACTTCTTCAACGTTCTCTGCTTAAGAAAGGCCTAATTAGGGGCGTCTGGGTGGCTCAGTTGGTCAAGTGCACAACTTTAGCTCAGGTCATAATCTCATGGTTCCTGACCTCAAACTCTGCATGGGGCTTTCTGCTATCAGCAGAGGCCGCTTCTTTGGATCCTCTATCCCTCTTTTGTCTCTGCCCCTCCCCTGCTCATGCATGCATGCACTCATAAGGACTCTCTCTCTCTCTCTCTCAAAAATGAATAAGCATCTTTTTAAAGGCCTAACTATCTGCAGACCTGCAAACAGGCTGTATGCTCAGGTATACTTCTGATTCTTTGTGAATATTTTTCCCTTTGCTTGCTATGCCCTATACCCATTTAGTGTAGAAAATATTTTTGACACCCTGAAAAGCTTTAGCTTTAAAATTCAGCTAAAGTAATCTCCTCTCAGAAGGATTTCTTGATGTACCAGAAGTTTTGGTTGGCCCCCACCTGCTCCTTTGTGAAAAGCTGCCAACGCTTGGCAGCTTTTCATAGAAGGTGACTCAGAGAAACACTATGCTAGTTCATAGCCAATATTTAGTCAAAGAAAATACAGCAGAACCAAATAGAAAAAGCTACTTTTGGAGAAGCAGGGTTGTTTTTTTCTTTTAATTTTGCTCTTTTACAAGGGCTAATCTGAAAATCCTATTTTGAAAAATCCAGAAAACCTCTGTAAAGAAACTATGCAAACTTTGAAAAGTGCTTTTTACTACAGTTTACTTACTAAATTTACTCCTTCAGGTGTGTTACTGTTCAAACCTTGATTGAAAGTACTGTTAAAAACACTACCCTCTTGGGGCGCCTGGGTGGCTCAGTCGGTTAAGCATCCGACTTCAGCTCAGGTCACGATCTCACAGTCTGTGAGTCCGAGCCCCGCGTCGGGCTCTGGGCTGATGGCTCAGAGCCTGGAGCCTGCTTCCAATTCTGTGTCTCCTTCTCTCTCTGCCCCTCCCCCATTCATGCTCTGTCTCTCTCTGTCTCAAAAATAAATAAAAACGTTAAAAAATTTTAAAAACAAAAACAAAAACAAAAAAAAACCACTACCCTCTCTATAGCCCTTCACTGGACAATCACAAGATTTATACAGATCTTTAAATTTTTAAATATAAATTTATACTTTTCTGGTGCAGCTCCCATAAGGAAGTGAATATAAGCAATGGATAGCACAAATGAACAAGGACACAAGTATAAAGATACCCTAACTTGTACTACCAGTGTTCCATTTGATTCAGTATATTAATTACACCATGCTCAATGTACTGTTTGGCTTTAAAATTGGTGAATATGGTGCAATGTACAAGATCAGTAATGACATTAAATAATGAATGGACAGAGAAAGAGGACCACATGTGAGTCAGATGATGAAATGTTGTGGTGATGTTAAGTTTATGGGAACTTGAATTGTTTGGTGTGGTCAAGGAGGCAACTGGAAATTTGAAACAGTTTTGAGGTCTAAACTTGGCAGTTATTGCTGTTGTCATGCATCTGAGTTTGCTGTGTATTTATATGTTCCCTCCACTAGATCATGTGGTTTTTAGAGCACAATCCATTAGTCAATATGTATATCCTTATTTATCACAAAACTTGATATTGTCCTTTACAAGAATGTTCTTGATACTTTCCTTTAAAATGGAACTTCATCTATGCTCTTCCCAAAACCATTTTTAACCCCTCCTAGATGTGATGGCACCTTTATAACTGTGCCCTCTGGGCTGTTAGCTGTCTCCATTTATTTGACACTTGGTACAAATTGATAAGAACATGCGCAAATCATCTTGGTTTATATTCTTTGTTTACCAGAAAAAAGGTCTGGAAGGGAAGTCTTTACTTTGTCTTCCCCTGCCTCCTCATGGGGCTATACTTGGCACATTTATGAGTTGTCAAGTAACTATGTGAGTTATGAAAACTATGTGAAACTTGATACTTGGGTTGTAGTGCCCTCTGCTGGAAGAAATGACAGAACATAGGTGTTTTCTTCTGTTCACAAACAAAAAATAATAAGCCCAGATTTCAGAGGTAAAAATTAAAAGCCTATTATTCTTTAAGCAAATATATGTGTGTATGTATAGATATCCTATATAGAAAATAATTCAAAGTAATATATTTAAATACAAGGCTATTTTAGGGAATTAAAGTATAATTCAGTTTATAAAAATTAGATTAACACAAATTTTATTAACACATCCATGGAAAACAAATACATATATACCTGTTTTCTTTTCCCTCTTCTACCCACTTAAGGAAAAAAATTAGCTCTTCAATACTGAGCTTTTTATCATTATACCATGAAGAATCTCTTGCCTATTATCTAAGCCCTCCAGCTCTACTTTTAATCCTTTTTGATCTGAAACTTCAGTGTGAATCTGCCTACTCATCATCATTCTGGTTGACTAACAGAGCACTTTACTGTTTATCTCTAGAAACTATCTATTCTTTGCGTTAGTAGAAATTAGTGCCAGAGGTCTGTTTTAAGGACCTAAGGTTGGCCAATTAAATTCATGCCTCTCCAAACATGCAAGTGCTCTCTCACATTTCTCAGCCCCCTTAAATTTTAAGGGGCTATTTGAGGAGTTCTAATAGTCTAGGACCATTAGTGGATATATTTTCAGTTCTGTTAGCAGATCTATTAGCAGCTCTCTCTTTGCCATGGAGACTGTGGAGGCTACATGTTCACATTCCATAGCCACAGATAAAAGCAACCCAAACTGCTGATCCAGCTGCCTTGAAGAGTCATCTTACTGGCAATAGTCTATGAGTGAGAAATAAATTGTGATGCATTAAGCTGTGCAGATTTAGGTATGTGCTACAACAAGATAATCTAGCCTATCCTAATAAATGAGGCTGTATTCAGTCATGGTGTTTGACAATGTATTTTCTCTGCTTTGGATGCCCTTCCCAAGCACGCCCACCCCTTCATCAAGAAGACTTTCTTGATTTCCTCTTGTTCCCCTTAATGGCTTATCTCAGCTTTGATTGTCCCCATCCCCCTCCTGGGTTAGTTACCTCTTCAACATGCTCCCTTTGTGCATGTATATGGAAGAATGACTCTTGGTATTTTATGCATTGACAGAATTATTCTGTAGTTATTTGTTATATGCACTTCCCTTTAGAAAAATCAGAATAGATCAGTGGTTTTACAAGTTTGGTTTGCATACCCCTGAGGGTCTCTGAGACCCTTTCAAGAGGTCTGTGAAATCAACCAGTAGTGAAAAAGCAATAGTCGTTAAAACTGCTGGCACCTTAGTAAATCAAAGTAGTGGCATCTGACTCTACCAAGAGTCATTGTATCATTGTATTCCTCATTGCCACACATTCACAGGGGAAAAAATCTAATTTCATTTAAGAATTCCCTGGATGAGGGGTGCCTGGGTGGCTCAGTCGGTTGAGTGTCTGATTCTTGATTTCAGCTCAGGTCATGATCTGGCAGTTTGTGATTTCAAGTCCCACATCAGACCCTGTGCTGACAGCTCAGAACCTGGAGCCTGCTTCAGGTTCTGTCTCTGCCCCTCACCCACTCGCACTCTCTCTCTCTCTCTCTCTCAAAAATAAATAAACATTAAAAATTTTTTAAAAAAAGAATTCCCTGGATGAAACAGTAAGAATTATAAACTATAGAATCTTGAGGCTGAGTATGTCTTTGTAATATTCTGAATAACCAAATGAGAAGTATACATAAGCATTTTTGCTGCATATTGAATTAAAATGGCTGTCCTAAATAAAGGTCTTGAACCATTGTATGACTCACATGGTGAACTCACCCCTTTTGTTATGGAACAGCATTGTATTTGAAAAGAATGACTGACAAATTCTGGTTATTTAGAATCAGTATTTGGCAAACATTATCTTGAAAATAAATAAAGGAAATTTGTGCTAAGGAATACAACTGACAGTATTTGTGGCTAATGATAAAATTTGAGATCTAGCATGAAAAGTAAATTTCGATGAATTTATATGTGCCTCTTGATACTTAATGACTTTATGATGGGATCAGTTCTGATGTTAATGAGTATGATTATTTTTTTAAGTTTATTTATTTTGAGGGAGAAAAGGGGCAGAGAGAGAGAATCCCAATATAAACAAAAAGCCTTTAAAAACAGAAGCTCTTTAGGGTTCTCAGTAATTTTGAAGAAGGTAAGGGACCCTAAGAGCTCAGAGTTTGAGAAGCACTGCTATAATCTGGGATCCAGGCTATGGATTTGGCAAAGCCATCATAGTAGGCTAGCTACGTGAGTGCAGGGAAAGAGTTCAAAGCAGTGCCGAGTACCGTCAAGTTCACAGGCCTCATACAACACATTTGTAATAAATCCTTCAATCTCATTTCACAATAAAAGCTGCCTCCAGGGAAATTGGCAGCACCATTCTCACCATTCTCCAACCGAGGTGCAGAAGTGTTCCTCACAACAGCCTGACGGAACTCCCCTAAGCCCACAGCCCCTGGGCTAGGCCACTGCCACCCTCTGCTCCTACACTGATACCCACCCCACAAACTATAGGACCCCTCCACCTGTTTCATCAATTGAGTAGAAAAGCATATAGAGTTTTTCGTTGAAGAGAAATATTAAAAGGCTACTTAGTGCTGTAAAAAGAACTATCTTCGGGTTATTGTTGTCGTTGTTGTTTTCACAGTGTAGTTTCTTTTTTTATTATTATTTTTTTTAATGTTTATTTTTGAGAGACAGAGAGAGACAGAGCATGCGTAGGGTAAGGGCAGAGAGAGAGGGAGACACAGAATCTGAAGCAGGCTCCAAGCTCCGAGTTGTCAGCACAGAGCCTGACATGGGGCTCGAACCCACAGACCATGAGTTCATGACCTGAGCCAAAGTAGGACATTTAACCGACTGAGCCACCCAGGCGCCCCTCTTTTTTTTTTTAAGCTTTTATTTAAATTCCCCAGTTAGTGGGTGGCTCAGTCAGTTAAGCCGCTGACTTCGGCTCAGGTCATGATCTCACAGTTAGTGAGTTTGAGCCCCCCCCTCCCCGGTCGGGCTCTGTGCTGACAGCTCAGAGCCTGGAGCCTGCTTTAGATTCTGTGTCTCCCTCTGTCTCTGCTCCTTCCCCATTTGCACTCTGTCTTTCCCTCTCTGTCTAAAAAATAAACACTAAAAAAAAAAAATTGTAAATTCCCCAGTTAACATAGTGAAAATCAACTGTCTTTTGGAAACTGTGAAGCTAACAGTCTGAACAGGCTCATTTATAACAGAAATTATATAGCCTCATGAAATAGGTACTATTCATTACTCATGTAGGAGAGTTGGGGAAAGGAAAGCAAAAAAAAAAAGAAAAGAAAAGAAAAGAAGGAAAGGAGGGAGGGAGAAAGGAAGGAAGGGAGAGAGGAAGGAGGGAAGGAAGGGAAGGAAGGGAGGGAAGGAAGAAAGAGAAGGGAAGAGAAGGAAAGGAAGGAAAAAAGAAGGAAGGAGAGAATGAAGCAGAAAAGGAAGGGAAGAAAGGAAGGGAGGAAGGAAAGAAAGGGAAGGAAGGGATAAAGGTAGGAGGGAAGGAAAGAGGGAAAGAAGGAGGGAAGGAAGGAAGGAAAGAGGGAAGGAAGGGAGGAGGGAAAGGAAGTAGGGAAGGAAGGAAGCAAGCAATGAAGGAAGAAGGAAGCCCAGCAGAACATGGATGAGAATGGAGGAACCCAGGTTCATCCTTCATAAACACCCTTTTCAGAGGCTACTGAGAGCCCAAGTCTCCTTCTTTCCCAGAAGAATAGCCTTTCCTGAAAGGAACACATGCCACAAATTCAAGTTGTTTCGTGGGTGGTGCTGAGTTTTGTTTTCGATAGGACCCAAAAGGTATCAAGGATCATATATGAATAAACTAACAAATCCAGCAACATACTAGCAGATCTAAGAAGACATGTGGAAAGCCTTGTGGCTGAGAATGAATGATTTTTAAACAAAAAATAGCTAAAACCTGAAAAGACAAGGTTCCATAAAAGGTCCAGTAGAAAAGTAATGGGATCTAGATGCTGGTTTCATAGAAAAATCAGCTGCAACATCTGCTACCACCATCTGAGGACATTGTCAAAGACCTGATGAATGTATAAGGACAAACAAGGAGTGAGGAACAAATATAAAATGGTTAAGCCAATCACAAAAGAGGAAATCGTCAAGCCAGGGATAATCCCATATCACTCTGCAGTGCATTTCCCAGCACCAAGGGAAAAAAAAAAAAAAAAAAAAAGGAATGTTAAGATTATTGACTGGACATTGAATTGCTAGATTTGACAGACACTGATCTCTCTGAGGTTTGATTTCTTCTGATACAAGTGAATGCATATCTAGAATAACCCTTGCAATTAATCATTGTTTTTCTTTTCCTAATCTTGGGATTTTAAAGTATAGAACTTTAACATTCGTAATGTGTCATCTTCTTTGCCATAAACGTTCAACATTTATATTTGAAACATCTGTTTTATTGTGCATTGACTGCATGCATGTTGTTATGCAGATTTAATTACTTTATGTAGAGTATTTAAGGTAAATATGTTTCTGGGGCGCCTGCATGGCCCAGTCAGTTAAGCATCTGACTCTTGATCTCAGTCCAGGTCATAATCTCACAGTTTGTGAGTTTAAGCCCCAGAGCCTGCTTGGAATTCTCTCTCCTTCTCTCTGCCCCTCCCCCATTTGTGCATGCACGTGCAAATGCTGTGTCTCAAAATAAACTTTTTTAAAAAAGATAAATATGTTTCTAATAAAAATGTTTCTGTCTGTGCCAAATTTTGCACTATTCTTAACATAATGATAATATCAAGACTATCAGATAACAAATTTAAAATTTTCATATTATGAGTAAAAGAACCCAATTAGTTCTTTATCTAAAATTACCGGTTTACATACTTAAGCAGAGGACAGAGTACACTCTAAGTTCTAACTTTTTTTTATGGTATACTCTATCATTAAAAAAAAATCCACAAAATTTTCCATCTGTTTTAAATAGCATATGAATGGATATGATGCTAATTGGCAGTACTTGATTTTTTTTAAGCAATAAAATTTTATATATAAAATAGCTACTTCTGCATTGCTACTTCTCACTTCAAAGTTTGTGATTAACAAACATATTCAATAGAAAAGAGAATAGCATATAAGTAATACTTAAAAGTTGAAACAGTTTACCAACTAAGCTCAATAAAGCTCTTTACATTTTGACTTTAAAAAGGTAGGTGCACATTTATTTGTAATAAATTGATTTTTTTAACAGAATATGAAGTTTACTGCCCCACATTAATAAACTCTGGCTCTCATAGGCAGGTGAGAGCCAAGAGGATTCTAAGCCCAAGAGGAAGTACTGGCAAGAGTTCACATTATGAGTTCAGCTATAATGGAAACTGCATCGGAAGGCTCAAAAACGTATAATTAAAAGACAGACAAAAATCTTAGTGGTCATTAGTATCACTCTTTTCCATTTCTAATCCTACCTCCACTTTGAAAACCAAATCTTTGAATCCATTCTGTACCCTCTGGACAGGTAGTTATCCAATCTCTACTTGAATCCTTATTAATCCTTCTGGACAAGGGGTGGATTTATTGCTTTTGCTATTTTTCCTCTTTCTGGGACAGCTTCCAGGAGCAGTTGTTAGAGGCACAGGCACAGCATGTAGGTATGTCTCTTGCTGGAACAGAACTGTTTTTGTCTCCATGCCACTCCAGCCTCAGCCACCCTCAGCTTCCTCCTCAGCCCCCAGCAACAGCTTCTAGAACCATCTTCTTGGCCATTCCATCATCCATTTCTGAGATGCACTAACACCATACTTTGTGTGTGGTTGACTCCTGGTCTTGAGGAACCATGAGCCGCCAGATCATCCAGAATTATTCTTCTAAGGTGGGAGCTGCCATCAGCTGCCTGGTCAACCTGCATCTGTGAGCCTCACCCACCTGCCTCTCTCTGGACCTCTATTCTCATGGCCCATGGCCCCTGGTGACTGTGCCATTTTTTTCTAAGAGTTGGCAGAGAAGTTGGAGGGTGCCTAGTATCTCTTAAAAATGCAAAAACAGGGAGGCAACAAAGCTTTCTTCCTGGAGGTCCAGAAGCCATCCAGAGATAAGTGGGGGGTGAGGGGACAGCCTGCAGGCCATGGAACATGTCTTGGACCTGGAGAAGAGTCTGGCCTAGTCCCCAGTGGATTTGCAAGCCCTGGGCTCTCCTACACATACTCCCAACTCAGTGGCTTCCTAGAGAACCATTTCCTAGGCAGTTAACTGAAGCTCACCCAGAAGATGAGCAACCACCTGACCAAACTTCTCAGGCGGGCAGGCCTCAACCCTGGGTTGGCCGGCCTCATCCACAGGCATGACTGAGAGCTTCTTGCATCTAGTAATGAGGGACCCACCTGTTGCATCCCTGCTGGCCTTCCTGAGCCTCTCCCTGTAGCCTGGAGGTAGCTTTTTAACTACTGTATAGCTTTTTCCCAAGCCAAGGACCAAGTGAAAATAATAACAGAGAAAGAAGAAAAGCCACCTACAAAAGACCTTTTTAAGAATAAAACCAAACAAGAGGCATCTGGGTGGCTCAGTCAGTTAAGCATCTGACTTCAGCCCAGGTCATGATCTAACAGTTCATGAGTTTGAGCCCCACATCAGGCTCTGTGCTGACAGCTTGGAGCCTGGATCCTACTTCAGATTCTGTGTCTCCCTCTCTCTCTGCCCCTCCCCAGCTCGTGCTCACACTCTGTCTCTGTCAACAATAAATAAACTTAAAAAAAATTTTTTTAAAGAATAAAACCAAACCAAACAAAGAAAACCACACACACACACAAAAGAAAGAAAGAAAGAAAGAAAGAAAGAAAGAAAGAAAGAAAGAAA
>NW_024412376.1:112446051-112472117 GCF_014898765.1 Herpailurus yagouaroundi | reverse complement strand
AAAGAAAGAAAGAAAGAAAGAAAGAAAGAAAGAAAGAAAGAAAGAAAGAAAGAAAGAAAGAAAGAAAGAAAAAGAAAGAAGGAAAGAAAGAGAGAGAGAGAGAGAGAAAGAAAGAAAGAAAGAAAGAAAGAAAATAAGAAAGAAATTTGTCATTGAGCAAAGATAGTCTGCTTTTAAATTTGTTTTTATTAAAATACATTGTACATTTCATGGTTCATAGCTACTTATTTTTATATGTGTTGCAAATGAGGAATTTCCACAAAAACCTGTATCAACACTGAAGAATTAGTGTACATGGTCTCTATAGGTCTAAAATGTATTTTGCCTAGTTTTACTGACAGTGAAATTATTTCCCAGTGATTTTAAAAGCAGATCAAGACCCCCGTTCAAATGAGAGACTCTAAGTCAGTGCCTAAATTCTGACCTGAGTCAGTTCACAACCATACCCTTTCCTCAAAAGCTATGACATTAAGGCAGATAGAGCATGTTCCAACCCAGCCCTCAGAAAGGGTTGGTTCCACTTTCTCACAGTGCTGCCACTGAGTTGGGAGGATATACATTCATAATTGAAAAAAAGTCTGAATGACTAAAACCAAGAGCTTTATTCTATGGTGAGATAGCCATGATGTGGGTTCATGAAAGAGTAAAATAGGAATAGTCCTTTTTTTGATAGGAGCATTTTCTTTGCTTAGGCCTTTCTGGACTAAACATTAGATTTGTTGTTTTGTAAGTTGCTTAAAATTAAAGTTCATAAATAGTCCCTCAGGACCACAGTTCTTTCAAAACAGCCACTGTACACACTAATTTAAAATGCATGTTAGCTAAGGTTGGGAGTAACCTTAGGTGAAAATGACTTCAGATAGTTGCTACAAGATGCTTTTCTCTTAGATACCAGTCTTGGAGGCGATCCAGTTGCGGTAGGCAGTCACTCGCATGTAGACACCTGGCTTATTGATTTTACCACATTCTTCTCCCCAGCTCACTATTCCAACAAGGTACCAAATATTTCGAGAATTAGGATGAACTAGTGGTCCTCCAGAATCACCCTAAATAAGACAAATGATATTTATCATTATGAGAATTAACTTCCAGATACTTTACTTACACTAAGTGATAAGCCCAGATAAAGTTTGTGACTCATCCTTCATACAGACCATAGGAAAATGTATGGTGTAAATCCCTGCATCACCCTTAACCTCACTTTTGGCCAGATTATATTCTTTAGGACTCTTTGGTGTTGACCTGAACCTTGCAGGCATGAACTGATAAGTTATCTAGTTCTATGAGAAACTAGTTAGCTAGTTCTAAGAGAAAGCTTTTGGGAAGCAAATATAGATGTACTTGGAAAACAGGGCTTTATATCTGAGAAAAGTAGCCAGGCTAAGGAGGCTAAGGAGGAAAGAGAAATAGGCTGGAAGTAGATTAAAATTTTCTGAGACTGATCTTTTATTGAAATGTGATTAAGATTATGGACTGTGATCCTAGACTACTTTGGTTTATATGCCAGCTCTCCCAGTTACTACCTGTGTGATCTTGTGCCAATCACTTTACCTTCCTCTGCCTCGGTTTTCTCATCTATAGAATGATAATGATAGTACCCACATCACAATGTTGTCTGAGGATTCAATGAATTATTTGTAAAAAACTGCAATCAGTGCTGGGCTCAGAGTAAGTCCAACTTAAGTGTTTGTTAAACACTTATAAACATATATTGCATGTAGTGGAGAATTACTTTAGCTGGAAGAGTTTAACAGGATTGTCAAAATGCAAATTAACTGAATCATAGAAATTGTCTTCGTATTGATGACTTTCATAAAATAATAGCAGTTATTTGTAACTGATGGTCAATGTGACTAGTGTCCAGACTTACCTGGCAGGCATCGATATTTCCTTCCAAGTACCCAGCGCATAGCATTGTGTCCAATACCATACCATAATATCCTTCCTGAGCATTACAGGTATTTGTGTCAATAATCTTCACAGATGCTTTCTGAAGTACCTCTGGGTATTTACCTAAAGGAAGTATACAAATTAGTAAAAGAGCTGTTCTAAAACAGAGCAGGATGGAAAACTTGCTTTGTCCTCTGTGCATAAAACCTGTATTTGACTCTTGCCTACTCATTTCCCTCACCTGAACCAATGAAAAGGACATCTTCAAAGAATAATTTGAAATCTTTTAAATACTGCCTTTCTATGTCCTTATCTCTCTTCTTATATCTTGGAACCAGAACTTTCTCAGTTAGTTTCTCCAGGTTAGGGAATTTCTACAATCAGTTGGTCTCCACAGAACATTCCACACCAAGGCAATTTGCAAAGCCATAAGTCCATACGCATCATTTCCTGAGACATTGCCTGGGAGAAGTAGGCATCCTGAAGTAAATGATGCCTTTGATTCTGTGCCTAGCCCACCATTTTTCTTACTTTTGTACTGACACACTGTTAAATTTTCACTGGACTTACCGTTATATGAAAGTGCTCCCCATCCTGTAACAACAACTCCTTCACCTGGTGGAAAGACTTGTGTGGCTTCAGGAAGACAAACTCGATGTACATCATTCTTGAATAAGACTTTTTCAGTGAGCTGTATAATTGCAATATCATCATGATGTTCACCCGGGATGTAGTCTTCATGAACTATAATTTGTTGAATATGATGTTGCATGTAGGGGGGATTTACTCTGGTGCCAAAGCTGACAGTATAGTTTTTTGGATTGTTCGTCCTGAAAGAGCAAAAATTATATATTTTGTATTTATTTCAAAATAGTAGAAACATGGCCTTCATCTACTGTACTTTTTAATGACATTAATATTCCCTTGTGCCATAGCTCATTAGCAGTGATACAATCTGATTTTTTTCATAAATTAAAAAACTGTTTGAGTCCCTCCCTATACTATATACTGTGTAAAGCAGTGGGGATATAGAAATAAAAATTAATAGCCATACCTTCCAGAAACTTAAATATAATGAAGGATGGGCATTAACACAGACAGTTCTAATTGCTTAAGTGATTTGTGTATAATTAGTGGGACAAGAAAACAGGTGGACTTAAATCTGCATGCTCTAGGGAACAGATATTTCTTTTTTTTATATGAAAATTATTGTCAAATTGGTTTCCATACAACACCCAGTGCTCATCCCAACAGGTGCCCTCCTCAATGCCCATCACCCATTCTCCCCTCCCTCCCACCCCCCATCAACCCTTGTTTATTCTCAGTTTTTAAGAGTCTCTTACGGTTTGGCTCCCTCCCTATCTTTTTTTCCCCTTCCCCTCCCCCATGGTCTACTGTTAAGTTTCTCAGGATCCACATAAGAGTGAAAACATATGGTATCTCTCTTTCTCTGTATGACTTATTTCACTTAGCATAACACTCTCCAGTTCCATCCGTGTTGCCACAAAAGGCCATATATCATTCTTTCTCATTGCCAAGTAGTATTCAGATATTTCTTAAGGAAAGTAGCATTTTGGGTGAGACCATAGAGCTGGGTCAGAGTTGCCTAAAAAATGAGACAGGGATGGTATGTGCAGAAGGCGAGGAAGCTATGAAACAAGATGATGTGTTTTAGCAACTACGAGTAGTTAAGGATGTCTGCAGTATAAAGTGATGAGAGATAAGAATCATGTGAGAAAAAAATGCCGTATCAAGAATGAATGACTCTTCCCATTCTTACAGGTAACACAGGAAAATCTTAGATTGGCTTCCCATATAATTTGTTTTCCAAACCAGGACACTTGAGAAGAGAGCTATTGATAATTAACTGAGATAACAAGTGTGAACTGGCCCAGTTCCAGTCTTTGGTCTCCCTCTCCTTGAGCAACATGATGAACTTACTTTTGAAAGCAGTGAGCTGCAGTCACCAGGTGTCTTTCACTGATCAAAGATGCCCCGCAGTAGTGTCGGCCATTCTTTTTGAGAGTTGCTTGCCAAGGCCATTCTCCCTTCTGAGCATTGGAACCTCCTTTGATTCTATCATACGTAGCTGACATCCTTGCTCGTGTCCCACAGCCTGTCAGAGTCAGTTTTGTTCCATTGAGAGTAGGAAGACACTTGTTTGATTATAAAGCAGAAACTGAGCTGAATTATTCTTGTATGGTTCTATCTGACAATATCTTGCACTGAAGAGAACAGGATGTAATCTGCAAAGGAATCACTAGCAACCCCTAGATCACCTCCATACCCAGCACAGTGTCTCCAAGATACCTCAGCACCTGGAGAATATGAGAGCTCTGGGAGGCAGATAAAGTCACAGTTAAGTCCATGGGCTCTGCAACCAGACTCCCTGGTTTGAATTCTGACCACACCATTCACAAGCTGGTTGAATTTAGGCAAATTATTTCACTTCTTTGTGCTTCAGTTTCCCCAACTCTAACATGGGATGATAATAAATAATATCTATATTTAGGATTGTTGTGAGGATTAAATGAGTTGTATATAAGGTACCTAGTTAGAATTGTAACTAGCCAACAGTAACAAATCTTGACTGTTATGTCTTAGATCATCTCACACATTTAATTAAGAAGTATCTGAACTTACGGTTGTTGATAATCTTTTCAGCATCAACCTTACTGATTTCTGAAATAGAACAAAAAGCTCATGGTAAATATAATACCTAGCATAAGCCATTGACCTTTTAGCCAATGGAGTAAGATGCTAGCTAGGTTCAGCAGAGAGGAGGTCAGAAATAATTTTGAATCTCAGGAGAAAATGTTAGTAGAAAGGAGAGAATATTGGTTTATTTGAATTGTTCTTTTACTATATGCAAATGTATGATATGGAAATACCACCTCCATAGCTCCAAATGAGAGACTTCATTTTTATTTAATTGGAATATAATCTTTATCACCTAAGGTGGAAAACGGTGAGTATCTTTTCTTAGAAGATCAAAAAGACCCACAAGTGAAACTGATTCCTGTCAGTAGACAAAAATAACTTAAAAACTGACCTGTCTTATAATGGCAGATTGTTTGATATTTTTGAAGTTTATAGGAGATCATGAAAAATATATACAAGGCACACTGTTACTTATAAGGACTGTTCAAAGTCTTACTATTTGCTTTATAATCAGAAGCAGCTTTTCTCCCAGAAGAGCTTTAAAGTGTGGTATTATTATGATTTGAATATAATGTTTTTAGTAACGAAGAATACAAATTATTGCTCTGAAATAAAATAATGGCCTATTCATTTAAAAAATTCAGGATCAGCTTTGTTCCTGGTACTGGTGATATATGTTAGAAATAAAAAGATGAAATAACTCTGCTCCTATTTAATTCATAAGCTTACCCTTGAGCCTAAGAGAATTAGGATCTGTAGTCAGAGAGCCTGCGTGGTTTCTCAGCATCTGATGTAAGACACTTTCAATTCTTCTTCTGGTGTTTTCCTTCATTGATCTGGGAGCCTTGAATATCAGCCATATATGTGCAGTTAGGCTGTTGTTATGAGGACTGGAAGCAAGATAAATATGTTTCAACAAGATAAGCATATTTCTTATGTTGCTAAGAAAATAGCATTTCCTTCCTCATTCCCTGATCTTTCATATTTTTATATCTTCTGTCTTTTTATGGGTTTGTGCAGTACCTTCACTTTTGGTTAATCACAGGATCATCCATCTGCCTACATTTACCTGGTGACAGTATGCAAGGAGCTACAGCATTCATCTTAGAGGACAAGTAGTTCTACAAATCTGAAAAGTAGGAAAGGCCTGCGGCACAGGGTGGAAATTTCATGTGAGAACTGGGCTCGCTTATTCATGTATTCATCAATCATTTATTGGGCAACTGCTATAGACAAGTGACTGGAATGGGTGCTAGTCGGTGATGCAAGCGTGACTAAGACATGGCTCCTACCCTCCAAGAATTTCCAGATTTCTAGGAAATTAGACATGTATACAAATGACTACAATAAATGAGGCAGAAGGGATAATATTTATTTTGTCTTATCTGCAAATAGAGGAAGGATAAGTTATTTTTTATTTAAAGAATTAGAGAAATTTTCATGAAAGAGGTGACATACACCCTGGGCTTTAAAGTGTTTTTATCACTACTTCAACATCAAGCAGACAATTTCATCAGGTAGAGAAGAAGAGTAACACTCCAGAATAACTGGATAGCGATCATTAATTTGCATTTACTGGGGATCTGCTGTGTTCTAGGTACTTATTTTCACATTTATTGTCACACTTAGACTTCACAAAAAGCCTGCAGCATGGGTATCATTGTCTTCATTTTGTAGACAAGGAAAAACGGAGGCTCTGACAGGTTACCTAATAGGCTCAAGACTATACAGCTACTAAACTCAAATCAGATTCAGTACAACTGACTCTATAACCCAGAGTCTTTACACTGTTTTGTCTCCCTGTGCCAGGTCACAGAGACAGCAGTGTCTAAGAGATTGGGCTCAGATGGAGGAGGACTTTTAATGTGAGCCAAGAGATAGAAGTAAAGAGAAGTTGTTGAATAAAACCGTGCTTGAGGAAGATGAACCTGACCATGGCATTCAGGGAAGATTTGTTTGGAATTCAGATAGGGGTAAGCAACCCAAGAAGGTGACGGGTGGACATGTAGGAATTGTCAAACAGCTTTGAGGATAGTGTCCAAAGTGGCATGTTTATGCTTTGGCTCTCCCTGACAGATGATTAACCTTTTGGCATATAAATCAATAATCAGTGCTAGGAAGCACTCAGCTCATGCAGGTTTGATTATCATAGAAAGGGGTGTCAAAATGAAAACGTCTGTCCTGTAGCCTCTCCATCGCTTCCTTTGGAAGTTATTGCAGTGGTTGCAGACTTCTCTGAAAGATACCTGGGCCCTTCAATTTTAGCTCCCATCTCTTTCCAATACTAAAATCATCTCTCAAGGTTAATTGTAGTGGAGATCTTGATGTGTTCTGCAATTCCAGGAGTCCCATGAATTCCAGGAGCAGGCATAGCTGGTGACACTGATGAAGGTAAAAGCAGTAATTGCCTTCACTGGAAATGTGTTTATTTACATATCTTTCCATACACATTACCTTCTTTGACCCTAAGTGCATTTACATGAGAGAGGCAGCGAAGGTGCTATGACAGTATTTCACAGAGAGGTAAATAGAGTCAAAGTGATTTAATGACTCTGGGATTACTAAGTGGCAAAGACTGGGATCAAGTTGCCTAACTTCTGTTCTAGGCCTCCCTCTGCTATTCCGTGCTACTCTAAACCCACATACGATAGCTATTTTACTTCTTGTTATGATGACTACAAGGACTTCCTTGACATCAAAGCCTGATGTAGATATGCTCTTTTCTACCCTGTAAGAACTCTAGGGTAGTTCCCCAAGGTGTCTGGCTGATTTGCAAGTAGAAGGACATGAGTCATTAAATAGATTTACTTAAGACCAAAAAAGGAAAAAGAAAGACATGAGAAAACAGGGTCTGTATTTACACAACTACTAAATAAAAATTTTAGACTATCAAAGATTGGTCTAAGGGATCACCTACTATTTGCTAGACATAAAAACTTAAGAAGCGGGGCGCCTGGGTGGCTCAGTTGGTTGAGCGTCTGACTTCAGCTCAGGTCACGATCTCACGGTTCGTGAGTTTGAGCCCCGCGTCGGGCTCTGGGCTGATGGCTCAGAGCCTGGAGCCTGCTTCCGATTCTGTGTCTCCCTCTCTCTCTGCCCCTTCCCTGTTCATTCTCTGTCTCTCTCTGTCCCCAAAATAAATAAACGTTAAAAAAAATAAAATAAAATAAAAAAAGATTAAAAAAAAAAAAACTTAAGAAGCTTGAGTGATGAGGCAACTATAATTTAACGCATTATATGAATAACACATTCTCAATAGATCCAGTGGATAAAACTAGATAGCCCCATCTTTGCTTTGGTTTTATATTGAACAATTAGTCTGGCATTTAACTTACGATAATACTGTATTAGTAACTTATTGGCTAATGACTGTGACATTTCACAGAGGTGCTTGAAATATGTATGTATGAATGAGTTGATCTCTTTTCTAACTGCTATTATTAGTTACTTACACCAGTGTGATGACTTGAGAATTGATATATTGTCTGTAAATGCTAGAACTTTGAAATGCATCAACCATCTGTTAAAGAGAACAGAATCAAACGTCATATTCCAATAATATATTTATATTTCAGAGAACTAACAATGAAATAAATATAGGAAAATACCAGTTTACCTTAGTCTCAAGAATTTTGCTAAGATAGTTATTTTCTGGTGATGTCTCTCTTTGATAATTTCTGTTGTATGGGATATCCAGCACTTCAAAGCTACCTTGATAATAGTAAGTCGTGTTTTCTGTGAGATAAAAACATCATCCAAGAATTATTTAGGTGAAATGGATTTCAAATGCAGATAAAGATTACATAGTAATATCAACTAGTAAATATTGTGCTCATATTAGACATTGATAAAGCCTGTGAATCTTTCTGGCACAGCCGGTTAGATATCCTGGGCATTGTGAAAAGTGTTTACGGGACCAATAATGCAGCATATATAGATATAGACAAAAGTCAGCAAGAAGAGTAATATCTTGATTGAGACAGATAGAACTATATACTGTAAGTGAGATTTCTGTCATATAATTATTAAACTATGAGTAAAAATAGTTACCATTTATTAAGTATGTACCATGAGAAGATACTTCATAAAAGAACATACGAATTATACCCCTTTTTTCTGGAAAAATGTGGTGTTGAGATATTCAGTAAGTTGACTAATATCATATGGATACTAAAAGCCAAGAATCAACAAAAATTCGATTTGAGTACAAAGACTACACCTAATCCATTTTATTTCCTTCTTAAATTCTCATAGATACTAAGATACCTATTAGAGGTAAGACATGTGATATATCTTACCTCTAATATGTGATAGATACTAAGCACTTAAGCACTTATAAATATTCTAGATGCTATATAACAACACCTAGCATATAGTAAGCACTGAATAAATATTAATACTATTGTGCAATATGATCATTGCTTTTGAAGACTATGTGATGGAAGTGACAGGCTCAATATGGTTGAAATCATTACACAAGGTACTAATAAGGATATAATTAAAAACATTAATCATATAATTGCAGGTTCTATACAAATGCAGAGAAGGAAAGCACCATAATTAAAATGAAATATGACTTTCTATTATAAGTGGTGAAAATAGGGGCGCCTGGGTGGCGCAGTCGGTTAAGCCTCCGACTTCAGCCAGGTCACGATCTCGCGGTCCGTGAGTTCGAGCCCCACGTCGGGCTCTGAGCTGATGGCTCAGAGCCTGGAGCCTGTTTCCGATTCTGTGTCTCCCTCTCTCTCTGCCCCTCGCCTGTTCATGCTCTGTCTCTCTTTGTCCCAAAAATAAATAAACGTTGAAAAAAAAAATTTTAAATAAGTGGTGAAAATATTTTACAGTGAGAAGTGTGATAAAAAAAGAAGCCAGAAACGTCTACACAAAATGCTGAAATGGGTTGTTTATGAATAATAATTTGTGAACCAACATTGTTAATTATAGTTAGTTTGTCTGGGGATCATGGATCTTTTACTATAGAGACCGAACTTTGCAATGGTAGCTTATTAGATTTTAACATAAGTAGTAAAACATAGATCTTTAAACTATTCAACTTTCTTTTTTTACAATTCAGTGTTCACAGTGTATCTTTCAGTTCTTTATTTAGATTCCTAAATATTTCTACCTACTATGATAATTAGGCTGCCATGAATATTCCTCAGTGTAGACTAATAAATTGACAAGATACAAACTTTTTATTACAACTGCATGGAGCACTTTTCCAAGAGCCAGTGGATAAACTAAACATTTAATGTCTAAGACATTAAGACTAAGAAACCATACCCTAAAACAAGGAATTGAGTATTAATTTAATTCCACACAGCATTCAGCCACAGAGATGGCTCACTATGCTGAGGTCACTGTGAAATCAGTCACTGAGATCTGTTGGTACCTGGTGAGATGAAAACAACCCTTAGGGATGAGATATCCATAAGGCACATCTGCACCTTATGATTAATATTCCCATTTCTATAAGTGGTTCAAATGCCAATATGAATTGAGATGGATAAGGGACAAAAAGAAATTGTTTTATGACTTTTTCATGACTTGATTACTTAGAACTTATTTCTATAAAGAAAACTTACAACTTACATGTAACACACACATACAAACACACACACATTTTTGGTTTTGGTTTTGTGCAGTGTTCTGAAGTGCGATAATATTTTAAGCATAAATTATGAGAACACTTCTATTCAAATCTGATAGAGTTAAGGCATTTCTTTTATGTTCTCCTTCCTCTAACTTATAAAAACACCCAAAGACAAGGGTAAAGTGCTCATTTCCAAGGAAACAAAAGAAAGACGCAACTCCAGGCTAAAAACAATGAAGCAAATATTCCCCCAAATGTGAAATATAAACTAGGCTGAAAAATGATACGTATCAGAGATACATCTCCTCACAAGCTGAGTTCATTGAGGATTTTTTAAAATTCTCAATGACTCTATTATTAGTATAATGAGACTTCAGGGCCTGGAAAAAAGACAAGGAATATTTCCAAAGGTCCTACTTTGACCCTGCAGAATGACAGCAGTGAAAATAAATGTGAATCCATACTAATGTGCCATTTTTATTATATGTGCTCTAATCTCCCAGTTAAGGAAACCTTCTGGAGGTGAGTTGGGATGAACAAAGGAGAGACGTCAGGATCACTATATTATAGTTCAGAGAGTCTGTATATTAAGGAGATTTCCTCAAGACTACCCCAGCTTCTTGTGTTAAAAACTGAAGACAAGTGTTCCATGGAGTTAAAATAACAGACTGCATAAGAGAATGTTTGAGATGATGAATCAAAATATAAGCTGCAAACTCCCTATGTCCCACCCCTAGAATCACTTCCCATAAGTATTCTTTAGAAAACATCTAGTAATTATGATTGCAAATGAAGTATTATAAAGGTTGAGAATATAAAAAGAATAATATTGCTAACAAACTACTGGGAAGTTGGGAGAAAAATGAGCAGTGTAAGCATATGCTGATTTTCTTGTCTTTCTTGTCTTAGTATTTTAATTATAAGGTAACACATATTAATACCAACTTGGTAGATTACTTTTTCTGCCTATCAACTGTCTGTCTGTGTATTCATGTCTCTGTATCATATATATTCTTTTACTTGTGTATATACAAAAGATGTCTGCAATAGGGAGCTTGGCAAATGCTTCTTTCTGGGATCTTGGGTCACTGATGGCCATTTTAAAGGAAGATAGAGGGGTGCCTGTGTGGCTCAGTTGGTTAAGTGTCTGACTCTTGAATTTGGCTCGGTCATGATCTCATGGCTCGTGAGATAGAGCCCCGCTTGGGGCTCTGTGCTGACAGCACAGAGCCTGCTTGGGATTCTGTCTCTCCCTCTCTCTCTCTCCCCTTCCCCTGCTTATGCTCTCTCTCTCAAAATAAATAAAATAAACTTTTTAAAAAATAAAGGAAGACAGATAATTTATTATTTGCAATTATCTCTTTGTCTTTGGTAGAAATGTAAATAAAGTTTACAACAAACTGAAATAAATAAAAATGTGTTCTTTACCAACCTACTGCCAGAAAATGAACCAGGAGACCAATGGTTATTCCCAGGATTGCCAACACTCCGAACACAATCAGTGCAATCATCCATAGTGGCAAAGATGGACGGGAAGCTGTGACTGGTCTGCAAGTAAAGGATATGAATATAAAAAGGTATATCAAAAAAAAAAAAAGTCACAGACACTCCAAATCTTTACTCTTGCTCACCCTTATTAGCTCAATTTAGGCATAGGGGTAGCAAAAGATATATGAAGAAAGGACAGGAAAGGGAAGAGGGAAGGTAAAGTAAGGAAAGGGAAGGGAAAAAGTAAGAAAGAAAGAAAAGAAAGAAAGAAAAACGAGGAAGGGGAGGAAGAGAAAGAAGGAAAGAAATTTACAATTAAACCTCTTTGGATCTGTGCTATGAAATTATTTTTCAGGAATACGATAATGTCAAGTTATCTATACTTAGCATCTAGTTGTCTCCCATGACCAATGGGGTAGTGACAGAGTTAGTATCAACTAGTGAAGACCTTGCCAGGTTGGGGAGGAAGAAGAGAGGAAAATAGAAATGTCTTATAAGTTCTTTATGCCAAAGCTTATCATAATTTTTGAATTATGATCACAATTCTATTTTATTATGTCCTTGCTATATCCAGAGAACACATGCAAATATGAAGTGCTATATTGGGTGAGAGCAGTGTCCATCTTTCTTGCTAGCTTACTAGCCAGGAATTCAATTTTCTTGCTGCAAACTGTCATGGATTGACCAAAGATAAAGCTGGACAGTATAATGTCTAATTTTAAATGTCAATTTTAGCTAGGCTATGGTGCCAGGTTGTTTGGTCAAACATGAGTCTACATGTTGCCATGAAAGTATTCTGTGGCTGTAATAAACATTTCTAATCAGTTGACTGTAAGGAGATTACCCTCTGCAAGTGGGTGGGCCTCATTCAATCAGGTGAAGGCCATAAGAGCTAAAACTGAGATTTTCATCTGAAGAAAAAAACAGTCTGCCTTGGAAGTATGACATAGAAATCCTGCCTGAGTTTCCAGCCTTGCTAACTTTACAACTGTGTGAAGCTACCTTAGATACATAGATATATCTTATGTTTATGTATCTATATATTTGTATAGATCTATTATCTATTATCTATTGATAGAGAAAAGGAGAGAAAGAGACAGAGGAGGAGGAGGAAATAGAGACAGAGATATCCTCTTGTTTCTGTTTCTCTGGAAAATCCTGATAAGGAGGCAACAACAAGGACTTTGTTGCCACACAAAGGTTTTGAGATTTTGTCTTAAATATTGGGGCTCCTCCAAGTATGGTTGGAGGATGGCCTTTATCAAAATCACCTGAGAGTGGTTGTTACATATGCAGATTATGGTATTCTACCCCAGATCTAATTAACTCAAATTCCCAAAAGAGTCTGAGAATCTTCAGTTTAACACTGTTGGTGATACAGATTCTTACTAAACTGTATGCTATCTTCATGGCAAAACTGGAAAACTTTAATATAGCTGGACATATTGTTAGAGTTTTCAGATTAGAAGCAGCATTGGAGAGGAGTATGTATGATGTATTAGGTCTCAGATAAAAATAAATTGGGTTGATACTTCCAGGAGAACAAGTTTGTTGTTGTTTTAAATACATCCTCTACGGAGGTTTTTCCACTCTCTTTTTTTTTTTTTTTTTAAACATTTTAAATTTTTTTTTTCAACGTTTATTTATTTTTGGGACAGAGAGAGACAGAGCATGAACGGGGGAGGAGCAGAGAGAGAGGGAGACACAGAATCGGAAACAGGCTCCAGGCTCTGAGCCATCAGCCCAGAGCCTGATGCGGGGCTCGAACTCACGGAGCGCGAGATCGTGACCTGGCTGAAGTCGGACGCTTAACCGACTGCGCCACCCAGGCGCCCCTCCACTCTCTTTAAAAATGACTTCATACTTCTCCTTTTTACCTCAAACCTCCAGCACCATTTGCCCCATTCTCAAGCTTAGCTGGTAACCTTACTTCCTAGTCCACTAAGAAAATGAAAAGCATCAGAAGAGAATATTTACAACTCCATCATCACATTTGTGAACTTCTCTGCATCTGTACCCCACATCCTTCTTTTTCCTCGTGTTTCCACATATAAATTGTGCCCCTGACTTAAGACAAGCCCTCCACCATCTCATCTCATTCCCAACCTGTTTCTAATCTATGTTTCAGCCATTTCAAACTACTCAGAGTTCTACAGACAACCAGACTCTTCCACACCTCCATGGCCTTGCACTCTCTCGTCCTTCTGCCTAAAATGTCTGCCTCAAGCCTACCCAGTGAGCCCCCACTCAAACTTTATCCTCAACTCTGTCATCTCCTCTTTCTTGAGGCCTTCCATGGCTCACCCTAATATGGATCTACACTGAGAGTATTTTTTATTTTTACATGGCAGTCTTTTCACCTCTGGTCAAGGTCTTGTTATCATCTGGCCCATGTCATTATTTGTTATTCATGATGTTATTGTTTTATACCCAGGCCATATTGTGGTGTCTAGCACATTATTGATAATATTTGTTGAAATAGTATATAAATGAAGCCAAGGGATATCAAGGACAATGAGACCTGAAGGATAAATAGATCAGAGGGTTACAAATTATGGAAGGCCTTCAGTGCTAATCAGAAGAGATTTTGATTTTATCTGGTGGAAATGACTAACATGAGGACATGCAGTGCTTAGGAAGATGAATCTTCAGTCTGGATAACTGTAGTTTAAAGGAGGGAGAAAAATGAAAGGGGAGGACCAATGAGCAAAGAGGCTAATATAATCAATGGGAATGGAATGATAGCATTCTGGACTGTGGTAGTAAGAAAAGAAACAAAGTGATAAATTTGAGAACATTTACAGTAGAATCTTTGTCAGACTTTGGTAATTAGTTAGCTATGTTTGTAAAGAATAGGTAAAAGAGAGTCAGATGAAGCCTAAGAGATATGTATCTGGAATTTAAGAGACATTTAAATTTCTAGTACACAAATGGAGATGTCACACCGGTAGTTAACTGAGGAACCATAGTTGGGGTTAATTTAGGATTCATCTGAAAACAGGGAACAAACAAAGCTGTGAAACTGAATTAGTAAATTACAGTGCTTGTTATATAAAACACAGTACAGAATCGACACTTCTCTTTCCAAAGCAAACATTTGTTTCCATTCTGACTACAACTAATTTATCTCCATGTTTTGTGGCTTTCCTTAATTTCACAGCCTCATTGTTTGAAATCACTCAAAAGACTTTAAATTGTCAGCATATGTTTCTTAACTGTCCAATTCAAAATCTTGTCCACCTTTCAGAGATGGGTAAGTACTTACCTCATCTCCTAGGCATTTGGCTCCACCAAGACTACTTTGCTCACTGCTTGATTCTCTAATCTTTGCTCCACACCCTTTCCTTACTTTTCTGTCTCCCATAAAGTCTCACGAATTACTTTTCTTAGGAGTGTCTTAACTGGGAATATACTGGCACATTTCTTGTTTTGTCTGGTTTTATTTTTAGATCTTTACCTCCGGACACGACTTCATATAGATTTGGGCAATTTTTTTTCTTTTATCTTTGCAATCTGTTTTAGAACTGGTATTTTTAAAGAACATAAATAAATCTATTAAAATGTGATCAAATAAGCTATGTTAGAATTCATCCAGACGCTATGGCTTGAAAGTGGAGGACTGAAATCACTTCCTAATTTCCAGTTGCCCTTCATTGAAAATGCTGTAGAATTTCATATTTATGTTGCCTATCCCCTTTTTCCATTTTGATTATTGCTTGTCACCAGCTCAGATGCTTCTCTCAGTTGTAGCTACCTTTAACTGATAACCTAAAGATCTTACAAACCATGATGCAGATTAAATATCTGCTTAAAAATGAAATACTTCCCACGCAGAAAAACCACTCAGCTATTCAGCCAATATTTCTGGTACTGCATACTATAAATTCTTCTGAAAAATCACATAAGGGGAATTACTGAATAGAGGATACATAAGAGGATACAGAATATCAATTATATCTTGCCATAAAAAATACAAAAATAACAAACTCTTGGCCATGAATTCTCAATGCTACCTTGGCAAGGATCTAAAACATCACTTTCTTCTGAGACCTTTTCCGTTCTGTCCTAGAGAACTAACCCTAAGAAAACAATTGAAATTGATATAATATGGCATTGAAGTTTTTATTTCCATGTGTAGTGTTTCTTTTCTTCCTTTTGGCTATTCATTATTTAGGCACCCAAATGCAACCACAAAATTGACTAAGGTCTCCTCAAAAGCACCTGCAGAAACAACCATGTTTCCAAATCCCTTTAAGTTCTTCTGGGCAGATTAATGCCTCAGCCTGAAACTAACCACTAAATTAAGGTTTGAAACTTTTCTAAGTAACTAGGAGTGCTTGTAAACAATGCATTAATAATCCTTTGAAATCTTTCAGGTGAAGACTTCACAAAAGTGTTAAGGTGTACAAAAAGAAGAAGGGACACTATAAACACAAAACCAAACCTAACCAAAACCAAAAAAAAAAAAAAAAAATCCACATCTATCCAGCATCAAAGTTATGTTTTTTAATAATTATGCTGTTTACTTTCCACTTATTAAATGTGTATGATCACCCTTTCCTTTACTGATAAATCAGAGATGTGGCTAAAAGAAAACATCAGGGTTATGAATAATATGATATTTTTAATAAAGAAATTGCACAAAAGTAAATTATTTACTTTAGTTCAAAAGATGTTCTTAGTATATTCTGTCTCTGTGAGTATGCTCTTTCTAATCACATTTTTACATGAATACTGATACTGTAAATTGTGTGTGTTTGTGTGTGTGTATGTGTACTTAAAGGGCTAAAAATTTGACTCAAGATGCAAATTTTAAGAGAAATATTTGTGTGAGGCCTGCATTTATATTTTACACTAATCTGAACATTAAATATTTTATAATTAGTTCCACTTCATTTTGCTATTTGCATATATTTTGATGAAAACGTCTTGTAAGCTAAAAGTGTATTTTCAAAATGGCATTGATGATCACTGTTCACTTAACATAATAACTATCTAGTTATATACTTTAAAATAAATAGTTGGGGCGCCTGGGTGGTGCAGTCGGTTAAGTGTCTGACTTCAGCCAGGTCACGATCTCACGGTGTTTGAGCCCCGCGTCGGGCTCTGGGCTGATGGCTCAGAGCCTGGAGCCTGTTTCAGATTCTGTGTCTCCCTCTCTCTCTGCCCCTCCCCCGTTCATGCTCTGTCTCTCTCTGTCCCAAAAATAAATAAACGTTGAAAAAAATAAATAAATAAATAAAAATAAAAAAATAAAATAAATAAAATAAATAGCACATGTCCATGCATAATGATTCTATTCTAGTTCATGAACATTTTACAGATAAAAATACATGGTTTATATGCAATTCTACAGAGTGTACCTATAAAGAAATAGTACTGTATCAAGGCAATATTTATGAAAGCAGTTTAGAAAACACAAGATATTAAACAAATCAGAGGAGTCATAATCATCATTAATAACAATTTAATATTTGGTTTATAAGAGAAATTTTTCTCTCTGCTTCCTCCTCTCTACAACAGTCACACCGTCATTTTTCATTCATAGGATGTTAAGCTACCTGTCACCCTTCTGAAGCATTCTCCAAAACATGACATAAAACTACAGATTCCAGACACAAATGCACGTATGCGACAGGAGTGTCTCCATGCAGAAAATCCAAAATGCTGTAGAAAAATATTACAAACCCCCTCTAAAGTGAGTTATTTTACTGCAACCCTTGGGTGGGAGTCATTGGCGAAACAGTTAATTCTAATTATGTCAGAATTCTGGGCAAGCAAATCTCTACTTACCTGTACATAATGTGCTGATATAATGGCTGTTGGCGTTAATGAAGATAAAGGAAACTTCTGCACTTCCTTTGTCCTGGTCGGTGGTTCTCAGTAACTGTGCTAACCACAATGATACTTGGGGTTTTAAGGGTTGGGTGCAATAGCAGAAAGCAATTAAAAGGAAACTCGTTTAGCAAGTGTTGATGACAGCTATGGATCTGTGGTTTAAAGGAAGACGTGAAAATTATCTTTGAGTTGGATACTTAGAAAAAGAATAGACATAACTTGGATTGGTCGCTGAGAGATCCACCCAGGAAATACTACTACAGTTTGATGAATCAGTGTTCTGACTCAAACCCCATCCATTCCTTTCATGGAAAACTCCTCCTCAGTGAAACCAGCTGTATCCACCAGAGCAGTCTCTGACAAATGACAAATATACATTATTTTGTTGTGGGTTTTTTTGATATGAAAATTCTACTACAACATTACTATTTGAAACATGCTTAATCTAAAAATTCTCTCTGGAACTGTGTACATACTTTTGTAGAAATGGATTTGCAGGTGGAGATAGGTTTTGGTGTAAGAAATATCAGTCCTATTTTGGTAATTGTTTATAGGAAATAGAACTAACCTAGTCAAGAGTTGTTTTACTAAATGAATATGGATTAGGCTTTTGGGTGACACCAACTTCTTATGAAAACAAAAAAATCAGGAGGTCACTAAGATATTTTGGATATAAGTATATAGACTATTGGCACTATCTTTCATATATTTCACCATCTATTCACTTCATTCATTCATTTAATAAATACTTGTTGAAAACTTCCTGAGGTTTACATATCGTTCCTAGTAGTGGAAATACAACAAGGAATATGATAAAGTCCCTGTCTTCATGGAGCTTACACTTTAATGAGAAAAACAGATAAACACTCAAAATAGTAAATGCATAATTTGATATATTTATATATGTTATAAAGAAAATGAAGCAGGGCAATTGGATAGAGAGTGCTGTGTGTGTTGGGAGGGCGGAGGGTAGCAGCTATCTTTAGGGTGGTCAGGAAAGGCATCTCTGAAGAGGAGGCTTTTGAACAGAGACCTGAATGATGATATTAACATGAATCATCTTCCTAAAACACATATTCATGACACTTGTCTATTTAAAATCTTCAAAACTTTCAACTGCTTTCAGGATAAAATATAAATTTCTCTGGTTAATATTCAAGGTTCTCTAGAACATCATTTCTTTTTATTTATGTTGTTCCAATGTAGTTTGGTGAAACAAAGGACATGACCTCTATCCCAATGCCAGGTCTACTGGTAACTAGTTATTGGTATAAATCTTTTCAAGCCTCAGCTTTCTTATAGGTAAAAATGCTGTCTAACAATATCATACCTGTAAGTTTGTTATATCAGCTGAGACCAAGTGCTTGGCACAATATCCGGGACATTGTATTACCTTAATAATGACTTTGCCCAAAACTTGACTTGACTTTAGCCATTTCTGACAGTTCCATTCCTTGAATGGCAAGTGTTTTCCTACATCCATGCATTTATTCATGCTGTTTAATACTCTCAGGATTGTCATTTCTACCCATTCAATGTTTGTTCATGCGTCATGGTCCAACCTAATTGCCACTTCCTTCATGAAGCTTTTCCTGTAAAGTATTATTCTCTTTTTTTCTGGATTCTAATATTTACTGTCATTAGTGCTCATTTTAGATTTAATCATCTATGTTGTATTGATTTCTACTTAAATATGTCCTGTGGATGGTCCTATGACCCCAGTGAAAGTGTAACCTGCTTGAACTTAAAGGCAAAGACTATATCTTATATTTCTATTTTTCATAATGATCATCAGAGTGCTTGGTATCCAGTAGATGTTCAGTAAATAAACTATATGTTTAAAATACTGATTAACAACCAAAATATATGTAGATCTCCTAAAAGCTAATAAAATATTTTAAAAACTCAATATTAAGTGTAGATAGGGTTTTTGTGTTTTGTTTGTTTGTTAATTTTTTTTTCAACGTTTATTTTATTTTTGGGACAGAGAGAGACAGAGCATGAACGGGGGAGGAGCAGAGAGCGAGGGAGACACAGAATTGGAAACAGGCTCCAGGCTCTGAGCCATCAGCCCAGAGCCCGATGCGGGGCTCGAACTCACGGACCGCGAGATCGTGACCTGGCTGAAGTCGGACGCTTAACCGACTGCGCCACCCAGGCGCCCCAGATAGGGTTTTAAAAGAATATTCACAGAAGAAATGTGTATGGACAATATAAAAAAATGCTTAATATCATCCATTAATAATTATGTAAATATACATCAACACAATAATACAGCACTACCCAGATCAAACATTTTATTTCAAGATTTGGTAAGCATGTGGGGAAATGGGCCCCCATATGTTGACGGTAGGAGAATCGAAGCAGCAACTTTAGAGGGAGAACCTGTTTAATTTTATACCTTTATCCCCTATAACCAGGCAGTTTCACTTTTAGGTATCCACCTAGATTTCTATCCTGGCATAGGTAATCAAAGAGGATTATATGAAGATATTTATTAAAAAGTTTGCAATAGCAAAAAAAAAAGGAAACTAATTATTAATTGGAAGAAAAACGGTTAAATAAACTATGACATATCAAGAGACCTCCGTGGCTCAGTCGGGTAAGCCTCTGCTTCTTGATTTCACCTTAGGTCATGATCCCAGGGCCATGGGATTGAGCTCCAAGTCGGACTCCGTGCTGAGCATGGAGCTTGCTTAAGATTCTCTCTCTCTCTCTCTCTCTCTCTCTCTCTCTCTCCCTCCCCCCCCCCCCCCCCCCCTCCCCCCGCCCCCCCCCCCCCACTGTCTGTCTGTCTGTCTGTCTCTCTCAAAAGAAAATTAAACAAACATACAATGGTGTATCAATATTCTGGAATGTTATTAGGTGTTAAAAGGAAAGAGGTTATAGTAAAATATAGTGGGTTGATGTGCTCATCCTCATTCTAAGATCCCTTTTTCTGCTGCAGAGATTGGAAAGCTAAACATGACATCTCCCAGACTCCTTTGCATTTAGGATTCTGGCTACAATTTGGGTTTTGCCAGCTAGATCCACTCACATGAAACGTGAAAGGGAGAAGCATGTCAGATGCCTTCTAAGGCAGAAATGAGGTCACTTGTGGATTTATGCTGGTAAAAGCTCATGGATATATGATGTGTTCTGTAGCAGCATTTCACTGTCTGTTCTTCAGCTTTCTGGGGGCCAAGAAATAATTTTAGAGACAAAAGACCAGACCAGCTTGTGAGTATCAGGAGGCTGCAGTGATAATATCATCAGTGCTGGTGCTTTCTTTTTTCTTTTCTTTTCTTTTCTTTTCTTTTCTTTTCTTTTCTTTTCTTTTCTTTTCTTTCTTTTTTCTTTTTCCTTTTCCCTGCCAACCTCCCTGTTGTTCTCTCTCTTCCTTTCTTTTCCTTTTTTTCTTTTCTTTCTTTCTTTCTTTCTTTCTTTCTTTCTTTCTTTCTGTATTACTTAATAAGTTTAATGAGTTAGTTGGTATAAGGAAAATATCCACGTATCCACTGTCACGGTTAAGAAATGGAATTTTGGGGGCACCTGGGTGGCTCAGTTGGTTAAGCACCAAATCTTGATTTTGGCTCAGGTCATGAGCCCCAAGTCGGGCTCTGCATCAAGTGTGGAGCCTGCTTGGGATTCTCTCTTGCTCTCCCCCTCTGCCCCTCTTCCCCATTCACTCTCACTCTCTCTCTCTCTCTAAAAGTAATTAAAAAAAAAAAAAAGGAACTTTGCCACCTCAACTGCTCCCCAGTACCCTATCACAGCCTTAGCCTCCCACCCTCCCCCAAAAGTAACCTCTATCCTGTTTTTCTTTTGAAGTATAATTAACATACAGTGTTATATTAGTTTCAGGTGTACAAAAATAGTGACTCAACAAGTCTATCTATTACTCAGTGCTCATCAAGATAAGTGTGCTCTTGGGGCATCTGAGTGGCTCAGTTGGTTAAGCATTCAACTCTTGATTTTGGCTCAAGTCATGATCTCATGATTCCTAAGATTGAGCCCCACATCAGGCTCTGTGCTGACATTATGGAACCTGCTTAGGATTCTCTCTCTTCCCCTCTCTGCCCCTTCTGCACATTCTCATGTGTGCTCTCTCTCTCTCTCAAAATAAATCATTAAACTTAAAAAAAAAAATAAGTGTGCTATTGATCTCATTTATCTGATTCACCCCTTACCCTACCATTTCCCCTCTGGCAGCCACTAGGTTGTTCTCTGTATTTAAGAGTCTTTTGGGGGGACACCCAGGTGGTTCAGCTGGTTAAGCTTTGGACTCTTGATTTCAGCACAGATCATATCTCACAGTTTGTGGGATCAAGCTATCAGTGCAGACACTGCTTGGGATTCTCTCTCTCCCTCTCTCTCTTCCCTTCCTCCCTAAATTAAATAAATAAACTTTTTTTTTAGAAGTCTTTTTTTGTTGGTCTCTTTTTTGTTCATTTGTTGTGTTTATTAAATTTTACATATGAGTGAAAGTATATGGTATATGTCTTTCTCTGATGTATTTTGCTTAGCATAATACCCTCTAGCTCCATCCATGTTGTTTTAAATGGCAACATTTAAATGGCACATTCTTTTTTTTGGTTGAGTAATATTCCAATGTATCTTCTCTATCACATCTTCTTTATCCATTCATCTATGGGTAGACACTGGGTTGCTTCCATATCTTGTCTATTATAAATAATGCTGCAATAAATACAAGGGTTTATGTATCTTTTTGAATTATTGTTTTTGTATTCTTTGGGTAAATGCCCAGTAGTAGAATTACTGGGTCATATGGTAATTCTATTTTTAATTTTTTGTGTAACTTTCATGCTATATTCCACAATGGCTGCACCAATTTGCATTCCCACCAGCAGTGCATGAGTGTTCATTTCTTTCCACATTCTCATCAACACTTGTTATTTATTATGTTTTTCATTCTAGCCATTCTGACAGTTGTAAGGTAATAATCTCATTATGGTTTTTATTTACATTTCCCTAATGATTAGTATGTCTGTTGACCATCTGTATGTCTTCTTTGGAAAAATGTCTGTTCAGGTCCTCTGCCCATTTTTAAATTGGATCATTTTATTTTGGTGTTGAGTTGTATAAGCCCTTTATATATTTTGTATATTAAACCCTTGTCAGATATATCATTTGCAAATATCTTCTCCCATTGAAGAAGTTGCCTTTCAGTTCAGTTGATGATTTCTTTTGCTGTGCAGAAGACCCTGAATAGCCAAAGCAGTCTTGAGAAAAAAGAATGGGGCTGGAGTTACCACAATCCCATATTTCAAGATATGCTACAAAGCTGTGGCAATCAAGACAGTGTGGTACTGATACAGAAGCAGACACATAGATCAATAGGACAGAATAAAGAGCCCAGAAATAAACCCATGATTATATGATCAATTAATCTACAACAAAGGAGGCAAGAATATACAATGGGGAAAACAAGTGGTTTTCTCTTCAACAAGTGGTGCTGGGAAAACTGGAAAGCTACATGCAAAAGATTGAAACTAGACCACTTTCTTACACCATACACAAAATAAATTCAAAATAGATTATAAACCTAAATATAAGACAGGAAACCATAAAACTCCTAGAAGAAAATGTATCAGTAATTTCTTTGAAATCAGCCATAGAAATATTTTTCTAGATATGTCTCCTCAGGCAAGGGACACAAAAGCAACATTAAACTGAGACCACACCAAAATAAAATGCTTTTGCACAGTGAAGGGTACTATTAACAAAACAAAGTGTTGCCGATGCTTTCTGTTCTTTGGATCTTAACTATTAAAGTCAGAAATGCCAGTTTCTATCCCTTCCCCTGGCATCAGTTTTCCATTATTCTATGAATTACCCTTGAGGCTTAGCCTAGAGCCTTCATCCCCAGCTGTTATGACAATTTTTGACAACATGGTTTTCTGCTTCAAACTCCTTTCTGTTTAACAAGCCTTTCCTGCTCTGAACTATGACTGATACAATTGTAGATCAATATAGAAAGACTTCAAGAAAAAGTATTGAGTGAAAATATGAAATGCAGAGGCGCACCTGGGTGGCTCATTGGTTAAATGTCCGACACTTGATTTCAGCTAAGGTAATGATCTCACAGTTTGTGGGTTCAAGCATGTCTCCATGCAGACAGTGTGGAGCCTGTTTGGGATTCTCTCTTCCTCCCTTCTCTCTGCCACTTGCATGCATGTGCTCTCTCTTTCTCCCCCAAACTAAATAAATAAACTTAAAAAAAAGAAAATACAGAATGATAATTCAATATATCATTAATACTTCAAAGGAAGAGTAAATAATACTTCACATTTAAATGGATGCTAATATGTGTACTTAAATCGATGTATTAATTTATGAAATATTATTTTTTTTCAAATATGCTTATTGAAATGAAATAAAACTTTGTCCTTAATATGATCTGAGTAGAGGAAAAAAGTGAAATTGGCAATAAAAGACAAGCTCCCAGGGAGTCAGGTCAAGTTAAAACTGACTAAAAATAAATCGTATCTGTTGGCTTTGTAGGACTTTCCAGGGTGAGATGATGGCTTGATGACAATAAGCACAAAATCCATGAGAACACAAAGGATAAAAATCTCCCAAAGGTGTCAGATAATTTTTAAAGGATGGAAGGGGTTTACCAGAAAAAAAAATCAGGGAAAGACATTCTAGACTAAGAGTACATCATTTGGAAAGGCCTGGGATAGCACATTTCAGAAATCTCCAGTAACAGGAGATTGGAGAACAGGTTAAATGCAAGGGCCCAATGGGTGATAAAACAGAAATATATGTAACAGCCAGATCCCAACAGTGCATTTTGGCATCATTCCTTTGGACACAATGATTACCTCCATTGAACCAGCCACAGGTCCAGGAACACAGAGATGAAAAAGAGCCCTTGAGAAGCTCATGGTCTAGTAGGATATTCAGATGCATAAATAAAAGTTTTGCATCTTGTGGAAAGCATAAGGACCAGATGTACACCTGGGGCAATCTGGAGCACCAGCCGGGGCATGTCAGGAAAAGCTTCCAGGTAAAGTAACACCTGAACTGTGTCTTGAATGAAGAATAGGAAGAGTGAGTCAAGGCTTTTATGGATTCACAAGTCATAATACAGAGTTTAGGTTTTATTCTCTGAGGGTGTTGAGGTTAGGGTGGAGTAGGATGTTAATTAAGGAGGAGAAAGAGATGCTCCTAGACTAATTCTCCCTATTACTAAAACTTTGTCCTTTCTCTGATTGTGGTTTTGTTTGATTCCTCCTAATTCTCTTTTATCAGTGAGCTAGAAGGAAAATGTGAGGACAATCTCCCATTACCCTGGCTAGTAATTCCTCCCTTGCTGAATCACTTTTTCAGAGATAAATGTGACTTAAAGAGTATAAACATAGGCTTTTAAAACCAGAGATGGTTATTTAATTGGATTCTCACATAATACATACTCCTATATTTAGTGTAAATAAAATTTTTTTACTCAGCCATGTCAACTGTGACAAATTTTAAGTGAAGATAATTAAATTTTTTGAAGAAACAACATAAGAAAATAAGATAGGATTATTTTATTTCCATAATTAAATGTAATAATTGTAGAGGATACAACATATTGTAATAATAAATAATTGTCTTTTCTGGAATCCTTTAATCACTACAAACTGCAAATCTGAAATGTCCTTGACAAATCATTATGACATGTTTCAAAGATAGCTTCTTCTAGAACTTCCTTTTGCATTAAAATTATGAAAAATGACAACCAGTATCAAGCCTCATTCACCTCAGTGATGAGCACTGAAGGCACTCAATAAAACATCTGGCACAATGACCTAAAACCCAGTTTGTAATGTCAAGATATAGAAATTGTGCTCCAGTTGCATTATCTGGTGGTTTTTTTTAAAGCATAAATGAAGAATAGGTACATTCAGTGATGTACTGGTATGTATTTAAACCAGGTGTCAGGGTTAGGGGTTTGGAACTAATTTGTGACATTGGTCAATTTCTATGGTGTAAATACTGACAACATGGACAATTTAGAACTACGCACATTATATCACTGAACATGAATTTGGGAAGGGATGAACAATAGCACTCTATTATATTTATTTTTAACATACAGATATCATAGATGTAAATAACCTCAAGACCCAAAGTACTAGTAAAATGTAGTAACATAATTAGGACATGATGAGTTTTGGGTATTTAGTACTCTTAATTTTCAACTGCAGTGTGTTTCACAACTGGCTAACATAATTCCTGAAATTTTAACATTAAACTCCTACATTGGTACAAGCTAGTTTCAGCACACCACTGCTGCACTTTTAAATATTAAACTTCAAAAAGATTTCACAAGTTTACATAGTTGAAAGGAAGCATAAGATTCCACAGGGAACACTTACATAAAGCTTGCATAAGGCTTACATTCCACAGGGAATACTTACATAAAAAAAAGCAAAGGATACAGTACATTGAGAGAATACAGGCAAGCATTGGAAAACCAAAAGAAATACAGATGTAAACTCCCACTGTCCTTATTCACACATACATATATATTTTGTCTCCAGATCGAACCACCAAACTCTGTTAACATCAAGATCCAGAGGATCTTGCATTGGGAAACAAACTGGCT